>NC_064857.1:78573395-78798395 GCF_024139225.1 Suncus etruscus
GATTCACTAATGAATTCTTTCAAACTTTCCAACAGGAACTACTACCAATCCTGGCAAGACTCTTTCATGAAATTGAAAAAATGGGAACACTTCCAGATAGCTTTTATGAAGCCAACATCACCTTGATGCCTAAACCAGACAGAGATGCTATGAAAAAAGAAAATTGCAGACCAACATCGCTGATGAATGCAGATGCAAAGATCCTCAACAAAATCCTAGCAAATAGGATTCAATGCCTCATTAAGAAGATCATCCACTACGATCAAGTAGGTTTCATCCCAGAAATGCAAGGATGGTTTAACATCCATAAATCTATCAACATAATACACAACATCAACAACAAGAAAAATAAAAACCACATGGTCATATCAATAGGCGGAGAGAAAGCATTTGATAAGGTCCAACACCCATTCTTGATCAAAACTCTCAGCAAGATGGGAATGAAAGGAACCTTTCTCAATATAGTTAAGGCCATCTACCACAAGCCAGTGGCAAATATTGTCCTCAATGGAGAAAAACTAAAATCCTTCCCCCTAAATTTTGGCACAAGACAAGGCTGTCCTCTCTCACCACTCCTATTCAACATAGCACTGGAAGTCCGTGCTATAGCGATCAGGCAAGAAAAAGTTATCAAGGGAATTCAGATAGGAAAGGAAGAAGCCAAGCTCTCGCTGTTTGCAGATGACATGATATTCTACTTAGAAAACCCTAAATGCTCTACCAAAAAACTTCTAGATACAATAGACTCATATAGCAAGGTGGCAGGCTACAAAATTAACACACAAAAAAATCAATGGCCTTTTTATACACCAATAATAATAGGGAAGAAATGGACATTAAGAAAACAACCCCATTCACATTAGTGCCACAAAACTCAAATATCTTGGAGTCAACTTAACTAAAGATGTGAAGGACCTATACAAAGAAAACTATAAAAACTCTGCTCCAAGAAATAAGAGAGGACACACGGAAATGGAAACACATACCCTGCTCATGGATTGGCAAGATTAGCATCATTAAAATGGCAATACTCCCCCAAAGCATTGTACAGATTTAATACGATCCCTCTAAAGATGCCCATGACATTCTTCAAAGAAGTGGATCAGGCACTTTTGAAATTCATCTGGAACAATAAATACCCTCGAAAAGCCAAAGCAATTATTGGGAAAAAGAATATGAGAGGCATTATGTTCCCCAACTTTAAACTGTATTACAAAGCAATAGTTATCAAAACAGCTTGGTATTGGAATAAAGACAGACCCTCAGATCAGTGGAATAGACTTGAGTACTCAGAGAATGCTCCCCAGACACACAATCGTCTAACCTTTGATAAAGGAGCAAGAAGTCCTAAATGGAGCAAAGAAAGCCTCTTCAACAAGTGGTGTTGGCACAACTGGCTAGCCACTTGCAAAAAGCAAACTTAGACCCCCAGCTAACATCATGTTCGAAGGTAAAATCCAAATGGATTAAAGACCTTGATATCAGACCTGAAACCATAAGGTATATAGAACAACACGTAGATATAAAACACTTCATGACATTGAGACTAAAGGCATCTTCAAGGAGGAAACTGCACTCTCCAAGCGAGTGAAAGCAGAGATTAACAGATAGGAATATATTAAGCTGAGAAGCTTCTGCACCTCGAAGGAAATAGTGCCCAGGTTACAAGAGCCACCCACTGATTGGGAGAAACTATTCACCCAATACCCATCAGATAAAGGGCTAATATCCAAAATATACAGGGCACTGACAGAACTCTACAAGAAAAAAACATCTAATTCCATCAAAAAATGGGGAGAAGAAATGGACAGACACATTGATGAAGAAATACATTTTGATCCTGGAGGCCGGCTCTTCCTAGATATGAGGTTAGAGGACACCTCAAACCACTGGCATTTTCCCTAGCTTGGGGGTTGCTGGGAAGCTTGGCAGGCCTCCAGCCGTTCCCCTATTTCCTCCCCTACTCCAGGTCTTCCCTGGTTGCCGGCCCAGGTAGACTCTATTGTGGTCCTCAGGCTTTCCCCCTTTCTCTCCCGACACTAAGTGGGGGACACATGGGGCGGATGGCGGCGGATGCAGCACTGGTGTATGTCGGGACATTACGTCGTGACATTCACTGGTATTTTTTTTCTCATTGGTCTCCATTTCAAAAACCGCTCGGGGGCGCTACCATATATTTAAAATAAAAGGGGAGGATGGACTTTTAGTTTGGGAAGAGACCATTTTGGGTGGGGGTACCATATATTTTCAAAATAAAAATGAGAGGATGGACTCTCAGGCTGGGAAGAGGCCAGTACTCTTTACCAACTTGTTTACTCTCAACGGCCTCTTGGCCTCTTCCTTCTTTTATTGTGTAACTATGGTTGCTACCATACTAGGTTTCTGATTAGTTCCTAAACGGTGACAATTGAGTCCACTGTCTTAAGTTAGATTGTTTATTTTCTCCACTTTTTATCTTTTCTCTTCTTTGTGAACTGTTCAATAAGGTATTTTGGTGAAAGAGTCCCTCTCCATCTTCCCTTTCCTTTGTTATTTATTAAATAAGGAAGTTTGTAGAAGTGTCCCTCCATTTAATGTTTATATAAGAACCAAGTCAATTGGATTGTTGGACTTGTTCTAGCATCCCCATAGGCACCAATCTTGCCATGTGATACTGTTCTTCCTTTGCATAGGCACATTAAAATGGAAAATTATATACAAACACATTCTTATAGAGATGGGAACACACAAATTTTCTTGAATGGTGACAATTGTGTCCACTGTCTTAAGTTAGATTGTTTATTTTCCCCACTTTTTATCTTTTTTCATTTGTGAACTGTTCAATAAGGAATGTTGGTGAAAGAGTCCCTCAGTTTAATGCCTATGTTTGAACCAGGGCACAGGGATTGTTGGACTTGTTCCTGTGGCCCCCTTTTGCGCCGATAACGCCAGGTGGTATTATTCCTTGTTGGCATGAGCACATTAAAATGGAAAATACTATACATACAAATAAGTTCTTATCTAATAAAGATAGGAACACACAAATCTAGTGGTAAATGGAACCTTACACCCTGAACATTGACATGATGACCTGGCACAGGCCTTAGAGGTTTGGGCATTTTCCAGCCACCCCTGAACCAGGGAAGCCATCTACAAAACATCCAAAGTTGTCTATGACATCACCTGGAAGCAATTCTCTACCAGGGAAGACCCTACTGCTGCTCTGGCATCGATTTACACAAAAAAGTCTTCCCTTAACACTGAGAAGATTTATTTTTTTTTTTTTATTTAAACACCTTGATTACATACATGATTGTGTTTGGGTTTCAGTCATAAAAGGAACACCACCCATCACCAGTGCAACATTCCCATCACCCAAGTCCCAAATCACCCTCCTCCCCACCCAACCCCCGCCTGTACCCTAAACAGGCTCTACATTTCCCTCATACATTCTCAATATTAGGACAAATGTAGTTATATTCTCTATATTTCAAAATGTAGTTATTTCTCTAACTAAACTCATCACTCTTTGTGGTGAGCTTCCTGAGGTGAGCTGGAACTTCCAGCTCTTTTCTCTTTTGTGTCTGAAAATTATTATTACAAGGGTGTCTTTCATTTTTCTTAAAACCCATAGATGAGTGAGACCATTCTGCGTTTTTCTCTCTCTCTCTGACTTATTTCACTCAGCATAATAGATTCCATGTACATCCATGTATAGGAAAATTTCATGACTTCATCTCTCCTGACAGCTGCATAACACTGAGAAGATTTAAACAACAACAACGATCTGCGGAATGGACAGGGCTTTCTGCATTGCCCTTTAATTCTGAATTGAAATTAGATGCCGCACCACACCATCCTGACTTAAATGTAGGATATACAGATTCCAGGACCTTCAATACAGAAACAGGATAACAACAACAGAGACTGTGAAAAATATAACTGTATGGGCACTACAAACAATGACCAGGATTGGACAAACTAGTTTGCCTGGAGCCTAGAAATGGTCTTATGTCAGGAAACTTTAGGGGTAAAGTCTCCTCGTACTTAGGCCAAAAGTTTTTCCTTTCCATGACCCCCATACTTTGGTGGGCCCATGCAAACAATTGCCACTCTAACATTGTTTATACAGTGCTCCTTTGACTCTAAACCTTTAAGAAACCACTAGTAAAAATATCTGGAACTGCAAAAAAAAAAATGGTTTACATTAGTGTTAACATATATGCTTCTAGTTAAACTAGGATTCTGGGGAATCAAGGAGGGAGAAAGGGATATATGCTTGGGAACAGGGATGAAGGGAGGACTACACTGGGGGTGATGGATATTCCCCTGGTTCAATGTTAATATGTACCTAAAATACTACTGTAAAGATATGTAAGTCATTATGATCAAAAAATTTTGTTTTATTTAGAAATGTTCTTTGACTTACATGTATTATTATATTATATTAATTATATGTTATGTTATGTTACTATATTATGTTATGTCAGTTTACCTCAATGTGTTAATCAATTTTGTCTCTTGAATAAATTCTTACAATAAAAAAAGAAGAAATACAAATGGCCAAAAGGCACATGAAAAAATGCTCCACATCACTAATCATCAGGGAGATGCAAATCAAAACAACTATGAGGTACCACCTCACACCACAGAGACTGGCACACATCACAAAGAATGAGAACAAGCTGTGTTGACAGGGATGCCATAAGACAGGAACTCTTATCCATTGCTGGTGGGAATGCCGACTAGTTCAACCTTTCTGGAGAGCGATATGGAGATTCCTCCAAAAACTGGAAATTGAGCTCCCATATGATCAGCTATACCACTCCTAGGAATATACCCTAAGAACACAAAAATACAATACAAAAACCCCTCCTTACACCTATATTTATTGCAGCACTATTTATCATAGCAAGACTCTGGAAACAACAAAGATGCCCTTCAACAGATGAATGGCTAAAGAAACTGTGGTGCATATACACAATGGAATATTATGCAGCGTCAGGAGAGATGAAGTCATGAAATTTTCCTATACATGGATGTACATGGAATCTATCATGCTGAGTGAAATAAGTCAGAGAGAAAGAGAAAGATGTAGAATGGTCTCACTCATCTGTGGGTTTTAAGAAAAATGAAAGACATTTCTCAACAATTTTCAGAGACAAAAGAGAGGAGGGCTGGATGTTACAGCCGACCTCATGAATCTCACCACAAAGAGTTTAGTTAGAGAAATAACCACATTGCGAACTATCCTAATAATGAGAATATATGAGGGAAGTGGAAAGCCTGTCTAGAGTACGGGGAGGGGAGGAGGGATATTTGGGTCGTTGGTGATGGGAATGTTGCACTGGTGATGGGGGTGGGGGGGTGCCATCTGATATGACTGAAACCCAACCACAATCATGTTTGTAACCAAGGTGTTTAAATAAAAAATTTTAAAAAATGGTGTCCCTCCTTTTCAGAATTCAGGTTCCAATAAGAATGGCTCTGATTCACTGACATTATGTGCCTTAAATATAATGTGAAAGACATGTAATTCACATTGGTCACAATAAAAATCATTAAAAGAAAATGCACAGTGCTCAAGTCCTAAGAAACAAGGGGTTACTTCTTTTTCATTTAATTGCAGGATTTCACTTCTGAACCTTTATAACATGTACAAGCATCTTATTAGAGATATCTTCCACCATAACTGCCAACTGTTCATCTGCCCACATTAGGAAACTTCCAGGCTCTGAGTGTCTGTGAGAACCAGACGATCATTATTGCCTTTCAGGTCTGATGTTCTCGAACATCACTAGCCACAAGTGCTAGTGAAGAGACAAAATCCTCTACTGACACCATTCACAGCGGGTCTGAAAGGGAGTCTGCATGTTTTTAGAATATAAATTTTATGGTGAAAACCATCTATATATCAATTTTAGCAGCTACAACTCAAATGGAAAGTGTGTGGTTAGGGAGGACAGGAAGACGGAGAAGAGGAAGTAGCTAATGAGCAAATTTGTTTTCCCTGATACCTAGACATGGGACTATATAGTCTGTACTACTGTTACCCAAAATCTTGGAGTATCTCAGAAGACTATATAGTCTACATTACTGTTATCCAAAATGAATCTCCTTGAGGGGTGGAAGGACCAGCCCACTATATGAAGCTTACCACAAAGAGTGGTGAGTGCAGTTAGAGAAATAACTACACTAACAACTATCATGACATTGATAGTGAGTGAGAGATATAGAATGCCAGGGAGTGGGGGAAGAGGGAGATGGGAGGCATTGGGGTTGGGAAGGTTGCAATGGTGAAGGGGGGATATTCGTTTTTAAAACTGAAACCCAACTACAAACATGTTTGTAATCATGGTGCTTAAATAAAGATATTATTTTTAAAAATGGATCTCTTTCCTCTAAGACATATCTACTCACATTCAAGGATGCTGAGTGCTCACTAATTTCTCACTAAGGCTGCAATCCTGCCCAGCATATTCTCACCTTCAGTCTTGGGGAGAGGGGTTATAATGGAACCACTCATTTCTCAAGTGTTTAAGTCTCAGTACACAATTTTTCACACTGCTTCCCTCTCTAAAATGATATCATTATTTCATAATGGCTGCAGTAATCACAAATGATTTTTGTTTTTCTTGTTTTTCATCCCTACATCTGGTAACGCTCAGGGGTTACTCCTGGCTATGCACTCAGAAATCACTCCTGGCTGGGGGGACCATATGGAACACGGGGAATTGAACCCAGGTTCGTCCTGGGTCAGCCACATGTAAGGCAAATGCCCTAGCACTGTGCTATTGCTCAGGCCCCAAGTAATCACAGTTTTAATGGCATCAGCATTCATCAAATAAGTGAACAATACTTACTCAACTATTTACTTTGCTTAAAATGTAAGTTCTTTGAATTTTTATTAAAAATTACACAGAACTGCACTGTGAAATATTGGGTCAAGATGAGAAATAGAAATCCAGCATGGGAGAATCTTTAAGTGCTTCCTCCTACCTGAGCAAGAACACCTCTCTTCGGCCAATTAACAGAAGTCCTACTCAATACCATAAGAAGTATCCTTCAAGACTGCAAAGAGATCTTAATAGGCTGAGTACATGCTTCATATGCAGGGGTCCTGGGTTCAGTCTCTGGCATCACATAGCATCCAAAACAACACTGGGAGGGAGGGAGGGAGGGAGGAAGGAAGGAAGGAAGGAAGGAAGGAAGGAAGGAAGGAAGGAAGGAAGGAAGGAAGGAAGGAAGGAAGGAAGGAAGGAAGGAAGGAAGGAAGGAAGGAAGGAAGGAAGGAAGGAAGGAAGGAAGGAAGGAAGGAAGGAAGGAAGGAAGGAAAGGGAGGGAGGGAGAGAGGGAGGGAGGGAGAGAGGGAGGGAGGGAGGGAAGGAGCAAGAGAGGGAGGGAGGGAGAGAGGGAGGGAGGGAAGGAGCGAGAGAAGGAGGAAGGAAGGGAGAGAGAGAGAGGGAGGGAGGAAGGGAGGAAGGGCCTCAAAATCTTCCCTGATAAAAGTTACTAAGCAAAAACCTACAGCTTGAAATCCTTCTTATCACTAAAGTTTCTGTCAACTTTGGTTTGGTTTTGGTTTGGTTTGGTTTGGTTTGGTTTGGTTTGGTTTGATTTGGGGCCACACCCAGCAGTGCTCATGGGTTATTTCTGCTTCTGCTCAAGGATTATTGCTGAAGGACTTGGGGGACTATACAGGATGCCAGGAATCAAACCTGTGTCATCCGCATACAAGGCAAATTCTCTACCCACTCCAACCCTCAACTTTTATTTAAAGTGATTTGAGGGTCAACAGTGTTCTCTAGGAATGAGAGAATGTGGTTCTTATTAGTTTTATCTCAGTTATAAATAAACAGTATTCAGAATATCATTTACTTTTTACTGCACATGTACATATTTTTCTCTTTACAGACAGTCGTGAAAAAAGTGAGGAAATAGATTAAAACTTTAAATGGGCAAAATTGTGACACTGAACTCTCCAAATCAGCAAAACAAGTGAAAGCTCTGTGTCAGTTAATGGAGAAAGCGACCAGGAGCATCCAGTCAAAGAACACGACAAAGATAATGAGAGTAGCAAAGGGCATCACCTTAAAAATTCAGCCTCACAGCAGCCAAAGTAGTTCCAGATTTTCCTCCTTAACAGATGTAACTGGGAACCACAAATTTTACTGCCAGCCAGAAGATGAATGAAAAAAAAAAACAGAGAAATGTAAGCCTGGTTATAAAACCAGCCTCTGCTAAACTTTCTCCAAGTTTTCCCAGCTGGAAAAACTCACACCTACACATTCAAAAACACACCCGTTACATAACCACACCTCACTTGTAGCCCCAAGTCCCATTTTACACACACACACACACACACACACACACACACACACACACACACATGTTGTATCCCTCCCCCATCACTGCTCCATGTTTCCCAGGCTTGGCCTCTCTGTACTGAGAAGCTCATTCATATCTGTCACACAGGCTAAACCAAGTACCTGCCTGCAGTTACCCCTCCATAAATATTTGCTTAATTTTCTTCGATCTAACCAAGGACCAAACAAGAGTTATCATAGGAATGGAGAAGAAAGTGGCACCAAGAGTCTGAAGAGCAAAAACTGAGCCAAAGGAGAGACACAGTGAAAGCTGATGTCCACAGAGCAAGGGATGAAGCCTTAAGACAGGATATGTTTGGAAAGAATGAAGACCAAGAGCCCCTGTGAACAAAGGCTATGAGGAGAGGGGTGCTTTGCTGTCAAATCTGTCCACTGCCCTGTCCATGCATGGAGTCAATTTACAGAGAAGAATATGTAGAGCCCAAATCCCAGAAAACGTGTCTCAAGAAGGTGCTTTGAAGAGGAGATAGGAGATAATAGACAGATGAGGAGCCTGGAAGACTTGGGAGTCAAGGGACACTGACTGATGCACTTGTTAGAGGGGTGTGAACACTATATAAGCAAATGGCCCCAGATTTGCCAAGCAACAGCAGAACTGAAGATGGCAGAAGCAGGAAATTCCTGATAACCCCCAACCCTTGCCCTATCATACAACCCTGAATTAACATCAGTTTTAAGGAAGCATCTCTAAAATATGAAATATGAAATACAGAAACACCTCATTCCTCCGCCATCTTACCAATAGAAAAACAGCCCAGCTCCACAACTAACTTCAAAAAGAGCATAATGCCACCAAATCTTTCAAATAGATTGGTCTAGTCTAGAACCTAGGGTCTTCTCAAAATGGGGCTGAACAGATTCCCCTTTGTTCCTGAAGACACAGTAGTTGGAAGCCACACCTGATACCCTTCAACACAGAAACTGCCCAGCTCCTCAAGTAAACTTCATCAAGCTGTCAAACCAGCAAGTCATTCCTGGCCACCTCCAACTTTCATAGTACTGTCAGCCCAGAATGATCACAGCAAATCTGATGGGGAAGTTGCATAGAAGACCACCAAGCTCCTTGAAAAAAAACAGTAAGACAGAAGATTCAACTAGCACAACTATCCCAATAAATCCTCAGACATTGACTTTAATAACACCATTGTGAAGTACAACAATTATCAAAAATTGACTTTTACTGGTCTAAGTTTTGATAATTCCATTTGTCTCTATGTTGTCACGAACAATATGACGTAAAATTATATGTGTCTACTAAAGGAGCAGGCTGGCATGGTGGGTGGAGAACTGGAAACATTTGCTGGAGAGGTCACACCGGTGTTGAAACGTTAAATGAAGGTAGGGCATTTGCCTCACATACAGCCAACCCAGGTTCATTCCCCCACATTTCAGATGGTTCTATGAACCTGTCAGAAGTGAACTATGAACACAGAGTCAGGAATAACCCCAGAAACAATTGTATTATGAATAACTTGTTACATCACAGTGTCATAATAAAAAATGTTTTCGTGAAAAACAGGCACCCAAATCTAGTTCTCCCACACTACCCATGACCTTTCTTCCAGCACTTTCTGTGGACTTCCTTAATAGGGACACCCTGTCCAGGTGGTTCTATGCCATCCACTGCACTGACTCTCCAATCTAATCACTCTTTGCTTCTCTGGAGGACATGCCTGTCCTTGCCTTCCTCTGACATCCTTAAGGTCTAGGTCATCTCACAAAATATAGCAGTTGCTATATTTTACTGCATAATCGTTGCCACTGAATAATTGTCACACAGCTCTGTTTTCCTTTTTTTTTTTAGTCCGAAATCTGGTTTATGATCTTCTGTTGTATAATTGTCATTTGGCACAATTGCTTTTCCCACCACTTAAAGGGGAAACAGCAGCAAATCATTCAGTGGTATATGTACAGTGGTATATGTACAGGCAGTTGTCTCACACACCGTGAGCCTAGTCTTCTCCAGGCACACACATTGTCAGTCTGTGTAAGCAGACCCTTCCGCCAACACTGGCTTGTTTCTACAAGTGGATGATGAGCTATGAGCACCAAATGAATGCCCTCTGGAAAAATGAAGTTCTTTAGAATGTCTTTAGAATGGTTATGCAGGTGGGTAATGAAGAGTTGGGACCCTACACCACGTGAAACTGTTACCAAAAGTTTTGAAAAGAGGAACTTTAAATACATTCGATTGATTTGAACATGACATTCTGTGACAGATTGGCAAAGTAAACAAATGTTTTAATAAATAGCACTAAGGACAGTGCATCAGATAATAAGACCAATGATAGTGGCAAGGAATTGCAGTGGGAGAGATTCCATTTTGCAAGTCCATACTTCTCTGTGGTGAATTTCCTCATGTGAAACATTTCTACTATAATACAGAAATCAGTAGTTGCTAGTATGTTAATTTTTATGATTAACATTACACATAGAATAATGTCTATTAAACTATCACAAATGATATGTGTCAATTTAGAATAATCCACTCTAATCTACATTCCTGAATATCCTATGCATCATAATCTTACAATAGGGAAATAAATTCAGTAATAAATGATTGTTAGGGCTGGAGTTACAGCACAGTAAATAGGATGTTTGTCTCACATGCAGCCAACCCAGATTTGATCCCAGTATTCTATATGGTTCTGTGAGCCTGTCAGGAGTGATCTGTGAGCAGATTCTGGAGTAACCCCAAAACACTGCTGGTTGTGTCTCCAAAACAAAACAAACAAAAAAACAAACAAAAAAAATATATATTCTTAAATTATACTGGTACTATTTTACAAAAGCTTCAATGATTACTGCATTCCATTTTTTTGCAAAGAAAAAGATAGCTAAAAATCTCCAATTTAATAGTGAAATACAGCATTATTTGCATTTTTCTACTTCCAGAAGGGCCCTTTGAGTCCTCCTTGTCTTCCTCAGCTTTTTCCTCCTACTTTTCACATTTTGGTTTATTCCTCAAAACAGAAAACCTAACTCTGTTTTTTTTTTTTTTTTTTACCTATTTTGGTCTGTGTGTACGTTTTATGGTATACTTTGCTCATAGAGAGTATCTGACTGCATCAATCTGTTTCTTCTCTTTCAGGTTTTATTTCTACTGACTACATATATCTCACAATAATGTTCAATAAGTATTTGAGTTTATCTTCATTTACAAGTCAGTGTAAAACTTTTGTGTGTGTTTTGTTTGTTTTTCTTTTGAGGCCGAACCTGGAGGAGGTCTGGGGTTACTCCTGGCTTTGCACTCAAAAATCACTCCTGGTTAGCTCAGGGCACCATATGGGATGTTGGGGATCAAACCCCAATTGGCCATGTACAAGACAAAAGCTCTACCTACTGTGCTATATCTTCTTCCCTATCAGTGTAAACTTTTGATCCACCCCAAACTCCCATTCAAAAACGATAAATTGTGGCCAAGGGTGTATGTAGCTCAGTGGTAGGCACTTGTTTTGCACATGCAAGGCTCTGGGAGACTTGTGTTTTACCCACTTTGAAATCCCTCCCAGCTCTCACTCTTATTTTAGCAGGAAAAAAAATCAAAGCACCGTTTTCCTTTTTCTGCTATCAGCTCTGCAGTGCTTTTCAGCATTTGCTCAAGTTTAGAAAAAAAAAATCCATCAAAACTGATCTAAATATTCTCAAATGTCAGCACATTTTGCTACTTCTTTTCAAAGTTATTATTTGTAGGTAATTTTTACTTTTCTCTCAGATCTTCCACAACTGATTATCCACCCTAAATTTGGCTTTGCCATCTTTCAAATTTCACTCACAGACGCTCACACTTTAAGACAAAATTATTCTCTTTCCCTCCTTTTAAACAGATTCCCAATTTACCTTCTCTCCTATTTTTCAGAGAAAGCTAAAATGTTCAATGGATATCTTCAGGCAGTTTTGTTCCATAGTCTACAGGAAGTCATTTCACATGTGTTCATCAACTCAAATGTTACATTTCTTTCAACTACAATTTTCTTAATTGGCTTGAAAACAGTATGACTTAATTTCACTTGTTAAAGTTAAAATGATCAAATACACACACACACACACACACACACACACACACACTTGATTCAAGAAAGAAAACTACTTCAAGGACATCCAACTTGGAAAAGCAGTAAAGTAAAACAAAAATTTTAAAAAGTACTAAAATCTTCTTTACAATAAAAGATAATCAGTGTTCCAGAGAAAGAGTTCAACAGACTACATGTACGACCCATAAGGTATGGCCAGGAGTAATCCCCAAATTGTAAACAGGGAGTGATCCCTAAGCACTCTTCAGTGTGAGCACAAAAAAAATAAATAAATAAAAAATTAAAATTAGTTATTTAGAGAGAAAAATAAGAAATGTGTTATGTAAATAAAGCTCTCCATTGCCAAAAAGGGAAGTCTAGGCCAGAAACGATGTACACCAGGTAAGACTTTGCATGGAGTCAACCTGAGTTTGATTCCCAGAATCCTATATGGTCTCCATTGAGCCCCACCAGGAGTGGTCCCCTAAGAACCGTTGAGAATGGCCAAATATATTTTATGATGCCAACATTTTCCTGATACCAAAACCAGACAAGGACATCACACATATGAAAAAAATAAATAAATAAATCTACAGACCAATATCCCCTAATTAGAAAAGAGGCAAACACACTATCAACAATATCATAGCAAACTGAATTTGACAAAACATTTAAACAAAAGATTATACATCATGACCAAATAGTACTTACACCAATAAGAGGAGCTCACACAAATCCAAACAATAATACCATACCAATAAAAAGAAAGAAAAAAATCATCTGTGAATATCAGTAGATGAGAAGAAAGCATTCAATCAGTCTCAATGTCCATTAACAATAAAAAACTAAATAACATAGGGATAGATGAAACATGTCTTAACATAATAAAGGATATATGTTATAAACTCATAGTTATATCCTCATGAATGAAATGAATATACTCATGGATAAATGAAATGGAAAACTAAAATTCTTAATATGAAAAATGAGACAAAGTTTCTTTTGTCTTATTTCTATGTTCACCTTTTTTTTTTTTTTTTTTTGAGTCACACCCGGCAGCCCTCAGGGGTCACTCCTGGCTCCACACTCAGAAATCGCTCCTGGCAGGCTCGGGGACTATATGGGATGCTGGGATTCGAACC
The DNA here is from genome assembly GCF_024139225.1 of Suncus etruscus. Taxonomy (NCBI): domain Eukaryota; kingdom Metazoa; phylum Chordata; class Mammalia; order Eulipotyphla; family Soricidae; genus Suncus; species Suncus etruscus. The sequence goes on from NC_064857.1 coordinate 78,586,917, forward strand.
TCCTTGCTATCTCTCCAGCCCCCTATGTTCACCATTTTTATTTAATTTAGTACGAGGCTTTAACCAGATCAATAATAAAACACAAATAAGTTAAAAAAAAATAGAGACGGGATAAAAAGTAAAACTCATTATTTTTATATATAAGCCCCTAAAAACTGGCTTATAAATCTAATAGATGGAGTAATAAACAGGTTGGAGTTTTTATCTTTGCAGGAGACATAGGTTTGATCCTTGGTATTATATGTTCATTGAGCACTGATCCAGGAGTAGCCTCTGAACACAGATATAATTTCAAGACAACAACAAAACTCTATACATAAATATGTTGCATTTTTAGGTACAAATCACAAACAGAAAGGAATTAAGAAAAAATACCGGGGCCAGGCGGTGGCGCTGGAGGTAAGGTGCCTGCCTTACCTGCGCTAGCCTAGGAGACGGACCGAGGTTCGATCCCCCGGCGTCCCATATGGTCCCCCAAGCCAGGAGCGACTTCTGAACGCATAGCCAGGAGTAACCCCTGAGCGTTACCGGGTGTGGCCCAAAAACCAAAAAAAAAAAAAAAAAGAAAAAATACCACTTATAATTTTACCCAAAATAAATTAATATTTAGTAATATATTTAACAAAAGAAATGAAATACTCACATAATAAAGAATAACAGGACATAGAGGCTGGAGTGGTGGCACAGCAGCAGGGTGTTTGTCTAGCATGCGACTGATTTAGGATGGACCACGGTTCGATATCCCGGCATCCCATATAGTCCCCCAAGCCAAGAGCGATTTCTGAGTTCATAGCCAGGAATAACCCCTGAACGTCACTGGGTGTGGCAAATTTCAGGACATAGAAAAGGTTATTAAGAGATGGATAACATTTCATGGCATGGATGAAGAGAGAATACTCAAACTTTCCATTTTACTAAAAACAATATGAATATTTAATACAACTCTTTAAAAATTGAATAGGTTTTTTAAGAAAAGGGACAAAATTAACAAGGATTTATATGGGATCATAAATGATCCTATATAACTGAGAAATCTTGAGTAAGAAAAAAAATCCAGCAGCAATATGTTAGCTGACTTCAAACTATACTATCAAGAGACAGTTTCTAAAAGATGATTGTAAAATTAAAATAGGTACCCAAGGGGCTGGAGAGATAGCATGGAGGTAAGGCATTTGCCTTGCGTGCAGAAGGTTGGTGGTTTGAATACCGGCATCCCATATGGTCCTCCAAGCCTGTCAGGAGCAATTTCTGAGCATAGAGCCAGGAGTGACCCCTGAGCACTGCCGGGTGTGACCCAAAAAACAAAAAAATAAATAAATAAAAAATAACTGAATGTCCAGAAGCAGGCCCATACATTCATGAACACTTAAGATAAGATGAAGAACTGAAGACTATACATGGGGGGAGAAAATGCTCTCCAACAAATGATGTTGGGAAAATTGGACAGCCACATGTCAAAAACAAATATTAACTTTCTCTCTAATGCCACACACAAATACAGGTGCAAAATGGATTGCAGAACTGAATTTAAAGATCTAAAACCAAAAAGTACATAAATGATGACATAGAAAACCATTGTATCATCACTGAAAGTGTCTTTGGGGACTTGACCCAAACAGCAAGGGAACTTAAAATAAAAATAAACAATGGGGGGGCCGGAGAGATAGCATGGAGGTAAGGCATTTACCTTTCATGCAGGAGGTCATCGGTTTGAATCCCGGCGTCCCATATGATCCCCCGTGCCTGCCAGGAGCAATTTCTGAGCCTGGAGCCAGGAATAACCTCTGAGCACTGCCGGGTGTGACCCAAAAACCACACACACAAAATAAATAAATAAATAAATAAATAAATAAATAAATAAACAATGGGGGCAATGTGAAATTGAAGAGCACTAGAAAATATAAACAGAAAGAAAAGACAATCTATGGAGTGGGAGAAAATATCTGTACACCATACATCCAAATAAGAGATTGATAACTAAAATAAATAATCTACACAACTTAACAACAGCCAAAAAATATCAATAAAAAAGTGTGATTATCCCCTCCCTCAACTTCTTATTTATCCCGCCTGAATGATCAGAACTGCCCACACCTGGAGTGTACAGGTAGAATAGTCTGCATGGGGGAGAAAGAGGGGATAAAAAGGAGAGTTAGAGAGAGAAGTGTATGAGAGGCATCATCATCAGAGATTCAGTATCAGATTCAGCATTAGCAGTTGAGCATCATCAAAGAAGCAGCAGCAATAGCATCATCAAAGGGAGTTTGTCAGCCTGGAAGCCAGTTAGGAAGCCTGGAAAAAGCAGCTGAAAGGGAGACAGAGGCCGAGAGAGCCAGAAGGAGTAGAGATGTAGCTGCTAGGAAAAGGCTTAGTATAGAGGCCATGTGAGGAGATGTACATGGCTGTTAGGACCATGAAATAAAGCTGTCTGACTCCTGGAACTTCATCTGACTGCCTTGTGAATCTCTCCACCCTCACCCTGCAGCCTTCAGACCTACCAGACTATAGGGGCTGTGGGAGCCAGGTCGAGCCCAGAAAGGCCTCACCATCCCCCTACCAACTCTAGAACTATTTAATTTATATTAAGACAACAAAAAAGGGTAGATTTTAACAGGCACGTACCCAAAGGGGACATATAGGAAGACAGTAGGTACTTAAAAAAATCTTCACAGATTACAGGCAAATGAAAATTAAAACTATACCGGGCCCGGAGAAATAGCACAGTGGCGTTTGCCTTGCAAGCAGCCGATTCAGGACCAAAGGTGGTTGGTTCGAATCCCGGTGTCCCATATGGTCCCCCGTGCCTGCCAGGAGCTATTTCTGAGCAGACAGCTAGGAGTAACCCCTGAGCATCGCTGGGTGTGGCCCAAAAACAAAAAAAAAGAAAAGAAAATTAAAACTACAGTAGGATATTCCTCATATCTGTAAAAATGACACATATCAGAAGGAAAAACATCTATGGATAAATGTAATTCTCATTCCCTGTTAATGAAAGTGTAACATGATGAAACCCTTTTAAGAAAACTTGGAGTTTTCTCATAAAGATAGGGATAGACCAGACATAGATACAACAGAGTTCTCCGCAACAGCTCAAGGAACCAAATCCCCTCCAGGGCATTTACAATGCTGCTCTGACACCAACATGAGCCAGTCCTAAATAGATAACCTGACAAGGAGGAAATGGGAACAACTTGATCTAAGAGAAAGTTGTCCTCCCTCATCAGCTATCGATAAGACAAAATCAGAAAACAGGTCACCCTTTGATATGTGCAAAAGCCAAGATCGCTATATACTGGTTGTTGCAACCAAGACTGGACAGTACGCATCCAGGGACCAACAACAACAACAGCAACAAAAAGCTCTAGCCTAGCTTTTGGTATACGATCTGTTCAACAAACAAGAGCTCCAAATCCAGAAGTTTGACTGAGACAACCGCAACTGAACGGGTCTTCTGGAAACATAACGAAAGACTTTACCCAGGCTCCAGTCTAGGAGCAACTAAACGACCAAGAACACCAACTACAGAAGATGGATTAAAACGACACTGAAGAAACATAACTGCTAGAACCACAAAGAAAAACTTCATTCCATTCCCTGAGCTTCACAGCCACCAAGATCTCTAGAAACAGAGGTCTGATTTTACCATCCAAGACAAAGCAGAAGTCTTCCACACACCACGAAAGCAGCAAGGGGAGAGTAAATGATCATGCAAGGAGTCTAGAGTTAATCCCATGACAGTATACTTCAGGGGTGGAGAAACCCTGTATCTCCTAGGTCAAGGAAATTCCCTCTACAATATCCCCAATAGTTACTTTTCCTATGCAGGGGGATAAAGAAAAGGAGGGGAAAAAAAGCACAAAACAATAATTTTTCCACATGTTTATTTATCGATTGATCGATTTTTTTTTGACGTCTTTATTTTGGTGTGGAGATTACGGTTGATGTCTCCAATATTATTTTATTTTATTTTGTCTTGTCTTTCTCTTTCTTTTTGCACTCGAGCATGATTTGATTTCAGAACCGAGACTATTGTGTGGTGCCTATCTTTATTGCTGTAGTGCTCACCGGTTATTTAATTCGATATTTTTTTTCTGTATTGTTGTGGTATTTCAATTACCTTTTTCACATCCTCTCTCAAACTGAGGTTGGAAGCCTCTAGAGGGACTCAGCCCATTTTCAGCGTATTTGACTTTTGACTTATTTTTTTTCCTCTTATTTTTTACCCCATTCTATTGCTTTTCTTGCCTTCAAACAAAACCAAATACCTCGATTTTTCTAGCTCTGCCTCTTAAATAGAGGGGGAAACAAGGGAGGGTTCCAGAACCAAATAGATATGTGATCACTAATAGTAAGCCAGACAAAGAGGGGTCCACCTACTCTAGCAGCCCGGGGGGGTGATGGTGGGGTATATGGGTTGTAGAAAGGCAACTGGAATGGGGGGAGGACATAGTTGGTGATGAGTATTCCCCTGACTCAATGTTAATATGTACCTAAAATATTACTGTGAAAGATATGTAAGTCATTATAAAAAAAATGTGTTTTTAATCAGAAACTTTCTTTGATTTGCATGTATTATTATATCAATTATATTATATGTTATGTTACTATATTATGTTATGTTAGTTTACCTCATTATGTTAATCAATTTTGTCTCTTGAATAAATTCTTACAATAAAAAAGAAAGAAAAAAGATAGGGATAGAACTTAGCACATGGAATCCAGTAATCCCACCTCTGGGTGTCTATCTAAAGAATACAAAACCATTAGCACAAAAAGTTGCAGTCACCCTGCTAATTGTAGTATATATTACAAGAGAAAAAATATGGAAAAAATAAAGTGCACATAGATAGATAATCACATAAAGAAGATTATTTAAAGTTTCAAAATGTTTTAAAGATTTAAAGTTATAAAATGTGCTATTCAGCTATTTAAAAATGAAGAAATTTTGCAAATAAGCAAAATGAAAAGCATCTGAAGAAAATTTATAAAACTGAATAAATCAGAAGAAAAAAATACAGTACTGTACAATTTTACCCATATGTGCAATATAACAATTTAAAGTTAATGAACAGACAAAAGAAAATTTTTAAAAAACAGTGGACATTGACAGCAGAACTAAGGTTACTTGAGGCAAATATTGAAGGGTGGGAGACAATATGACAGAGGTGTGAAAATATCAGAGGTTATAAAAATATCAGAGCTATTTCCAGGAGCTAGACAAGACTCAACTTTTCTTTGACATGTGCAAGATTTGGACAACCCAGATCTATCTATTGTCTCAGACTGGATGTCTGACTCCTTATTGCACACAGTAAAGGTAGAAATAAGGGACAAGTTAGTTTTTGTCTAGATCCACTGTAAAAACTCAGGTGAGAAATAATGGTGGTTTGGCTAAGGCAGTAATGGTGAGAAGTGAACAGATCTTATAGGAGTGTGTTTGGTGAGTGTCAAGACAGCATTGCTGGCATTGTTCTTGTTATTGAACTGGATGTGGGTGGCGAGAAAGAAAAAAGAATAACTCTAAGATTTTGAAACTTGGAGAAGACCAAGTTTTGGGCAGCAAGAAGAACAGAAATATTGGTTTCAACACACTTAATAAGATTAATTACAAACCTCAGTGGAGAGGGGAATCAACAATTGGATTTACAAGTGAGAAGATGTTGGTGTTGCAATAGATGCACTGAGTCATTTGTCTATGCAGCAAAGTAAGGAAATAGAGAGGAAATGTCCGAGGAAATGTCCCGGGAGTTCTGGGACACACCAATATTGAGAAAGAATGCCTAAAAGAGAATTTAAAAAGAGAAGCCAAGGGATACAGATAAATGAAGAATGAAATCAGAACTAAGTCTAGGGGAGGATTTTAATAGGAAAATGGTTATGTGTGGCAAAGGCTTTTTGATATGTCAAAGAGAAAACCTTTGAATTTATCATTGAATTTGACCATTTAGGTATCACTATTGACCTTAGCAAAATAGGTTTTAAGGAATAGTAGAACTCAAAAAGTCTGAGAAGAGAAAACACAGCAAGCAGAGTGTTTACCTTTGCACATAACTGGCTCGGATTCCATCCCCAGCACCACATATGGTTCCCAGAGCACAAAGCCAGGAGTAAGCCCTAAGCACAGCTGGTTTGGCAAAACTACAACAACAACAAATCTGTTTAATGTTAAAAATAAAATCGGTTCAGAAGTAGGCACAGTGACAATTGATGGATGGCCTTTGTCCTTATCACAATCTCCTCCAATCTTAGAATGTCCATCCTGTTACTCCGATGATGACTCAGACTGCATGGCACTGACTTGCCACTGCAATAGGGCAGTTACACTGCCCTTTCCTGCTCTGACACTGACTCTAATCCCCCCACCCCTATGAAACTAAATAAACTTCTCTTTAGGTATGAATCAGACTTCACTCAAGACTGGGAGTTATATGGGAGACAATTCAAACTAGATGTCAAATGCAACATTTTCCCAGAATCCAAAGAAATGAGAATTTAATCTCTCCTTATGAGGTCCCCCTCATGCACACACACAATTTTTAAACTTTCTTCCAAAAAGAACCTTCCCTTTATCTTACAATGAGTAGTAAAAGTTGATAGTATCCAAAGATTCAACCATTTCCAAGAGTGAAGCAATTCTTAAAATGAAAGAGGGGGTGAGAGAGACTCGGTTTTTGAGTACTTAAGAGTACTTGGATTCTTGATGTAAAGGCTCATTTTTCCTAAATCCCAACCAGAAATTCTGGTCCACTAGATTTAAAGTGACAACCAAATCCAAAAGCCTACATTTTATTACACCCCAGCAATTCTTAGGCAATTGGTCTTCCTGACATCCCCCTAGTTAGGGATCTTTACTCTATAATTTTTGTTTTTTGAGGGGCCACACCAGGCAGTGCTCAGGGGTTACTCCTGACTCTGCATTAGGAATTACTCCTGGCCAGCTTGGGGGACCATATGGGATGATGATGATGATGATGATGATGATGATGATGATGATGATCAAACCCAGGTTGGCCACATGCAAGGCAGATGCCCTCCCCAATGTACCATTGCTCTGAGGTCTTTTAGGCACCAAAATAACAAAACACACACACAAACACATGCACACCAACACAACACACATATGCACATATGCAGGACTGGTTTCTTGACCAAGGTCAAAATACATTCATTTCTCTGTGAATCCGCAGGGCTCACTCAATTTTATCCATCACTCACTTGGCAAACCCTATTGATTAAATACTAAGTTAAACAAAATCATAACCTCCTTAACCTTGATCTGTTAGATGATATGCTAGACCTAAACTTGCTTATCTGTCCTACTGGATATGTAGCTCTCATTGCCTCTGGGCTTTAACACAAATAACAAAATGGTGGCCTCTCCTTAAGTGCAGTTTTCTCTCCCCAGTGAACCCATCTATTCTCACTTCCTACCATCTGTTTTCTATCCTATCAGGAAGCATGTACTCCTTACACCACTTCCACACTTACATGACATCAGAGAACAATGAGGTCTGCCATCAGCACCGCTGCCTTGAGAGATGGAGACATCGGTATGTGCTGGGACACAGGGCAACCTCAGCTCCTCTAAGAGTAGCTGGTATGTCCTTGTTATGTCAGACTGCTGAAGAGAGATCTCCTACAGAAGATGTCTAGCTTGTTCATATCTTAGAAACAGAAATTTTTTCTCTCAGCTCATCCACAAAACCTTCTAAACACTCTTACCCAAACCAGAAACAAGTAACTTTGTTGCTGCAGAAATTGGCACTCAATCCATGCACCATCTTTCAGCAGTGTTCCAGGTAAGATGGTTTGAAATTCATGATCTTGGGGCCAGAGAGATAGCACAGCGGTAGGGCCTTTGCCTTGCATGCTGCCAATCCAGGACTGATGGTGGTTCGAATTCCGGCATCCCATATGGTCCCCCGAGCCTACCAGGAGTGACTTCTGAGCACAGAGCCAGAAGTAACCCCTGAGTGCCTCCAGGTATGACCCAAAAACCAAAAGAAAAATAAAAGAGAAGGAAGGAAGGAAGGAAGGAAGGAAGGAAGGAAGGAAGGAAGGAAGGAAGGAAGGAAGGAAGGAAGGAAGGAAGGAAGGAAGGAAGGAAGGAAGGAAGGAAGGAAGGAAGGAAGGAAGGAAGGAAGGAAGGAAGGAAGGAAGGAAGGAAGAAAAGAAAGAAGTTTAAGATCTTATCTGATAACATCACAGATTTGCAACCTCTATCGTTTTGGCCTTGAGTTTTGCTTTTTTGGTGGAGTGGGAGGATTTGGATTCATATTTGACTATGTGTGGGAACTACTCCCAACTCTGTGTTAGCACTTACTCCCAACGGTGCTCAGGAGAACATGTATGCTAAGAGGTGGCCCCACGCAAGGCAGGTAGGTACCTTAAACACTGTGCTCTCTGGCCCATGGCCTTGAGTCTTTTCTCAGAAAGTCATCCTAGATCCTTATCTTCCACCCAGATGACAAACCTTGCCCATCTATGTAGTCCTGCCCTTTCATTTGACTTCAGATTGTAGGGTTGGCCCTGTCCCTGATGTAGAATTGGGCCTTACGTGCACATAACCTACTGTTCCCAGCAGTTCCTGGGGCTCTCCTCCAAGATCTTGGACCCCTTTTTGCCAGTATCAGCGCAGACTGCCTATTATGCCTTTCCTGGGGAACATGCTCTCTGGCTTGTCTAAAGTCTGGTCTAGATTGCTTCCCCTTTTCCAAGTGACTACAGTGTCTTCCTTTCCATTTCACTCCTTCCCCCAAACCTCTATTTTCCCTTCTTTTATCTTTGTCCTTCAGTAATTTGTCTGCAAACAGTGGTAAATAGGATTGCGGGGTGGGGAGGAAGGCTAGGGTGGAAAGCAGCATTAGAAAAGTCTGGAATCACCATTAAGCATAGGAAGTGCCGAGACTTCCTGTCTGCAAAACAGGCCCACATCAAAAAAAAAAAAGTGTTGAAGAGGTCAGAATTTTTTCTTAGAGGTTGTCTTTGATATGCACCTGAATAAACAAGAATATTTATAGTCTCAGAAGTTTTAAAGTGTCAAGATCCAAACCTTTTCTTTGAATTGCAAATAAATGTAATACCACAAAAGTAATAGTAGATTAATTCTGCATTTAAGGACTTTTTTAAAGCACTTGGTGCATGTACAAAATACTAAAATATACATTTGAACTAGAAAAATGTTCTGCATGCCTGAGATTTCTTCCTGTATTTTATTTCCAATTACTTATTTCACAATACTAAGCAAATGCGAATGAGAAAGAACATTTATTCATTCAAACCAGTGAAATGTGAAGGAAAAAAATGTGATTGTATCCCACACAGGCATGTGCTATGTAATGCATTTCTCAATAATAATAATAATAATAAAAAACATGGTGATATATCATTAAAGTGGATTGAGAGCCTGAATTCAGGAAGTTTTCTCACAAAATAAAAAAAAAAGCTCCAATGAATGTAAAATATCTGGAATGCTAATAGAAATTAAGCTACTTCTTGATTATTCATTAAAATGAAGACCTTAACAATAGATGGCACACACTCTGGACCCTCTTGGGTTATTTGAGCTGCAGTGATCATCCTTATATCTAAATACTTGCCACAGAATATACTGAAATGTATAATAGTGCCCTATAGACAATACAGTGGATCAAGATGTAGCTGTGCTTCATGGATTCAGAACTATGGCTACTACTATGGATCACAAATGGTTCCTCATTCATTGTTGGCTTTGTTTTCTATGACAAACTTTCCTTCTTCTATCTTCTTTCATCCTTCTTTCACCTTCCTTTGACTTTCCAGGCCCACAGTAGCACCTAAACCCAACTCCAGAGAAAGCATAGGACCCCAGGTCTCAACTCCATGCTTAGCCACCCCAAGGAAAGAGTACTTGATCAAACACAGCTGGCCCACAGTCTGTACAAATCCCTGCATATGCTCCCCTAAAAGTGAGTGAAGGAGCATTTTCCAGCAGAAGATAGTATTATTGTGGATTCTAAACCCATTAATGTCCAGAACCCTTAGGTGTTATGAACAATTTGGGGATGCAATTTATAGAAACACAAAGAGCAATGCAATTGGAGTGTTTCAGACAATGTATGATCTCTCATCGACAAGCTGTCATAGCAACTTTAAAAGCATTAGGCAACATCAAAGAAATCATTCCCAAAAGGGCACTGAGGCATGATTGCATTTATATAACACTCCCAGAGTAGGGAGTTCTAAAGAGACAGTAAGTAGATGAAAGATGACCCACACTAGGGCTAGGAAAAGAGCAATAGAATTAGGGTGCCATGAGTCATTGCTAAAGATGAGGTTCTCTAGATGTAATGAGAATGTTCCAGACTTTTGGTAATGGTTGCACAACTCCATGACTGTTACTGAAAGTCACTGACTTGTCCACTGTAAGTGGACAAATTGCATAATGTGTGGATTTATCTAAATATATCTATTAAACAAGAAAAAAATTCACAGACAGGAAATGCTGAACTTTATAACAAAATCTTTGTTAAAATTGGGAGTGGGGGAGAGCATCTCATTAGCATTTGTCTTGCATGTGCTAAAGCAGATTCACTCCTAGCACCCCATAGATACTCCAAGCCCACCAGAAGTGATCCCTGAAGGCAAAGCTAGGAGAATGTCCTAAACACAGCTGGGTTTAAATTAAAATAACAAAACAAAACTAAACTATGTAGGGGGCAGAGAGATAGTACTGTGGGTAAAACACTTCCTTTGCATGTAGCCAATCCAAGTTCAATCCCTGGCTCTGTATATGGTTCTCTAGTATTACCAGGAATCATCTCTGATCACAGAACCATAAGTAATTTCTGAGACAAGCCACAAGTATGAGACAGAGCCAGAAGTAAACCCTGAGCACCACTAGATATAACCCAAAAATCAAAACCAATAAACAAAAAGCATATAAATTTAAAACAATTGATAAAAGTTTAATAATATTAACAAGGAAATTTATTTAAAAGTTAACTACATAAATATTAGCTCTATTGTAACTCATGTTACCTAAGCTATAATAAAAATTAAAAAATTAAATAGAGCTGACATAGAGCTCAGTCAATACAAAAATAAAGGAAACATTTATTATTATTAAATATCTTATTATTAAATCAAATTGTTGTTATTATTTTAAAAATAAAAGGAGACCAAAATATGTACTTTAAATGAGTAAATATTGACACGATAGTTTTGAGAATAGAAAACTAAATTTTAAAGTAATTTTTGAATCCGCTTTCTTTTTTTTTTAACATTGTTTCTCAAGGTACCTTTAACAAGCAAAACAGATTTTGTTTTTAACCTTCTATTTTCTACCCATATGCCAGCACACACCTTGACTACGCTTAAGAAGGAGTGAAAATGAGATTGTCACCTGGGGGTGGGAGAGAGAAAAAGATGATAAAGGAATTAAGGTAAAATTTCATATACTCCACGGGCACTTAAAATATAAAGCATTAGTAAATTCACAAAAACACCTCACACCTACTTCCACTTGTGAAAAAGAAATGCAGGTTTCTAACCATTCTCTGCAAAACACAGGGAAGACCCAAGGATCACATACAGCCCCCCTGCCAAGCTGAGAATGAAACTTCTGCAGACAGAGCCTAGTGAGTGTATTTCTCTGTTTGCAAAACAAGTTTTCAGCTCTTTCCTTTCCCTCTTTCAGAACCAAGATAAAAACAGAGCAGATACTGCTGTTTCCACTGCACAGGGGAATTCGTGGAGGCCTAGAAGCAAGGACATGACTTCAGAACAGGGCCTGGGTCAAGAAGTTCCTGATCTTCTAGGTATCACCTCTTCCATTTGCTGAGTTGATTCGGTGAAAATTTTCAGGGCAGCACAAGGGTGAGGGGTCAGTGGTTCATGTCATGATTTGAAGAGCCAGTATAAACATAATGTTGATGAGTAATAGCTGAAGACTTGCCCAATTTACAGGGAATACAGACTGAGAATAGCCACTATCAAGCATAAATGTTCTAACGTCTCTATCTATGTACAATTAGATAATGAAAGATTCTTCCTTTCCCTGGGCTTGAGCATAGGCAGAAGTTAGTGATATTTGGGTTCACTGATATTTTCTGTAGCATGTGTTATTTGAAGAATAAGGAAAGAGGCCTTCAAAGGTGACCATATGCAGCTACACCAAACTAGCCAAGACAAAGATATTGGAGATTTTCACACGTAAGCATGTCCTGATAGCAAAGGACTAATCGATATTCAGGTCTGTATAACTTAGAGATTTGTGAAGAGCTCAGTTGCCAGAACCATCCTATTTGTGTTTGAAGCACAGTCATTCTCTTCTCAGCAGTGCCTCTTGAGTTCCTTCATCCACAAAACGTGACCGTGGGGCCCATTTCATAGTATTTTCAGAGAATTAAATGAGCGAGTATATGTTAAATACCTGCAATCCAGTAGGTACTGAATCAATATTAACTATCACTGCACACTGTACCCAGCAGGTACTCAATCAATGTGAACCATTATTGCTGACTAGAAGAAGTGAATATTCAGAATGGAGAGACTTCTGGACAAAAAGGGAATGAAAAGAACTAAGAATAATAACCCAGATGGTGTGGACACATAATTGAACTGTGCATAGCGTGAAACCATTTTCATTTCTAATTCTAATCTTTTTCCTGTATATCTCCTGAGGACCAAAGAAGCATTATTCAGTATCTAGTAAACAAGATGATTTGGCATTTTCTCTAACCCATGAGAAGAGGAACTCACCAAATACTTTCTCTCTAATGGATGCATTGAACTTGTTTACTAAGTAGAGAAAAGAACCTAAATAGAGCAGAGCTTCGAGGCAAGTAGCATTTCTGACATTAGATACTGGTTGGAGAAATTACATGATGGATGGGGTAGGATGAAATTATCTCTTGTATATTCTCAATGCTTCTTTATGAGACAAAAATCTTTCCAAGTTAAAGTACATAGAGAGCAAAGAAGATAGCTGAGTAGTTAAGGGCCCATTCATGAGACCCAAGTTTGACCTCTGGCACTGCATATCTAATATGCCTCACCTGAAAGCACTTCCAGTAGACTTGTAGTCCCCAGCATTGCCAAGCCACAGGATTGAACCATCCAGCCTGGTCATCCCTGAATAGAGGCCCTCAAGGCCTCCTGAGCCCTGGCTGAGAAACTAAAATAAAAATTAGCAAATTAAATAATCTTTTTAAGAGTAAAAAGCAGCTCAAGTGAGTGTAGAGATTACAAAACTTGCCCTGCATGCAGTCAACAGCAATTCAATGCCTGGAACAATGTGGTCCCTGAGCATTTCCAAGTGTGATACCCAAACACAAAGCTGGAAGTAGATGGTGCATACTATTGGGTGTGATACACACACACACAAAAATAACTAAATTATAAAAATGTAGAAAATCTTTTGTGACACTTGAATAAGATATGCTCAGTGGGTAGTGGTTAAAAATTTATAATGAATAACATGCTAGACCTAAGCCAGAAGATAGAATGGATATTCTCTTTTTGAGGGGGGGTCACACCCAGCAGCGCTCAGGGGTTACTCCTGGCTCTACGCTCAGAAATCACCCCTGGCAGGCACAAGGGACCATATGGGATGCCTGGATTTGAACCACCATCCTTCTGCATCAAGGCAAACCCCATACCTCCATGCTGTCTCTCCAGCTCCTAGAATGAATATTCTTGGTTTACATGGAGTGTGCCTGCTAGGAGCAGAGGGCACTTCAGCTGAGTGAGGCTTGGCAAGTCCCTCAAATCACACAACTAGCTCTTCCTCTCTGTCCAGTGTTTTTTCCCTCCTTTGTTCCCATTAAGGGGATTCAATGGAACCGAGCAGACAATAATGCAAAACAAGTATGTAAAAGGCCCCAATGACTGAAAGACATTCCTTCCCTGATGTGTTTGCAGTTTTGTCTTTTTTGTTTGTTTGTTTGTTTTTGTTTTTATTTTGTTTTGTTTTTGATAAAGCAGACTCAATCTTTTCCTGGCAAGCAGGAAGATCACTCTCAATCTCAGGAAAATTTAGTAGGTTTTCCTGGATCCAGACAAATATGGGGAAGTTTCTTCTCTTGCATGGATGGATGTTAAATCTATTAGTATACAGGCAGTACTCTGGAGGAAATATGAAATTACTCCTCATTAGGGTCTTCTTTATAAGGATTGTGTACCATCCAAGCTCTTTCAAGCTGCTGTAACAAATACACCCCAAATGGGTAATAGTATATGTGCTGCCAAAAAGAGCACATGGCTCCCACACAACAAAAATTTTATTTCCTTTGCAAATAAAGTCCAAAATAGGAGTTACTAATTAGATATAGGCTCCTTCATCTTGTGCTTCTCTCTGCATTGCATGACTTTCAAAGTGCCTTAGCATGTCCACATCAACCCAAAGAAATAAGAAATAACCCAGAAGAGCCTCCTAAGAAAAGTGTATGGGCCACCATTTCTGCTCACATTCCTTGAGCACTCTCTCAGTCTGTGAGCTAGGCATTTCTGCATGAGATGCAAGGAAATAGGGCCTGGCAGAGTGTTTCAAAAAAGCAGAGGAAACAGGTAGTAACAAGGCCTATTCTGTGTACAGATTAGATCATGGTCCCTTCCTGTCACCCCTTTGATTAATAGTCATTCCTAGAAAACCTCTCAGTGACCTCTCACTGTGGTTGCCAACTTCACTTCCTCTTGTTTTTGGGGTCCTCCAGCCTTGGTCTGACCAATTGATGAGGAAACAAATGACAGAATGTCTGTGAAGAACCACAGCCTCAGAACACTGCTCACCTGCTCTGTCTTTTACTTTTTATTGTGAGAACATGCTAATGTTCTGGCCTGCTAATGAGACTGGCCTGCTAAAGATGGGAGGTACTTGGAGAAGAACCAAGGCCTCAAGCCTAGCCAACACTTGCCTAGTCAGGTGGTCTTGGAGGATAACATCCAGAGGTGCTCAGGGACTATTCCTGGCTCTGTTCTCAGGGATCACTCCTGAAAGTGCCTAGAGGACCATATATAGTGCCATTAAACCAAAGTTAATTACATGCAAGGCAAGTGCCTTAACCCCTGTATTATCTCCCTAGTTCCAAGTAGTCTGTATTTTAAGTTACTCCATATTGTTTAAAAAAAAAAACAAAAATATTTTAATTACTTTATTTTAATATCATGATTTATAAGCTTGTTCATAATATGTGGGGCTTTATTATTCACAGTTGCAAAGTTGTTCATGATATATAATTTTCAGTCATATAATGTTTAACACCCTTCAACAGTGCACATTTCCCACCACCAATGTCCCCAGTTTCCCTCCAACCCTCCTCCATGCCCTCTCCCATGCTTGCCTCTGTGGCAGATTTTTCTTCTTTCTGTGTCTCCTGTCTCTTTCTCTCTTCCTTTTTTTCCTTTTAGATATTGTGATTTTTTCACTATTGTTAATGAATGGGTATTATGCCTATAACTTTACTTTTTTCAGCACACAGTTGTTGTCCAGAGTGACAGTTGGTAGAGGCCTTTAGATTGGTCCTCATATTGCTTTCTAATTAGATGACTCTCAATTGATTCCTTTGGTTTTCTTGTTAAAAAGATGTTTCCCCATTGCCTCCTCGACTAGCCTTTTTCCCTCCCCTTGGGGATGGGCTTTCTTTATCTTAATAAAGGCTACTCAAGAAGCCTGGAGGAGGAGCTGACATCTAGGCTCATGGTTCCACTTGGTGGAGTGACTGGCTTATGGGTGAACAGCTTGCAGTGTGAGTTTCTGGCCTGCTATACCTTCATAACTGTATGTGGGTTATTTCCTGTGTCGGAATTGCTGCTAGACCTATGTCACATGTCCTACCCTGACAGGGTCATAGGAATCCCTCTTTTTCTCTGGGGATTATGGAACACACAACCCACCATTTCACAAGTGACCATTTCCAACTTCCATTGTCACAGTAGTCCTTTCTCTACCCTAACTGCATTCATCCACTATTTGTGGCAAGCTTTTGACCATGAACTGGTCCCCTTGGCCCTCATCTCTATTGTCTCTTGATATTATCATACTATCTTTTTTTATATCCCACAAAAAAGAGCCACTTCATTTTGAAATGATTTATTATATAGCACACTCGGCCATAGCTATTACATTTAGTTACGTTACCTTCCAACACTATTTATTCACTCTGAAGCAAAAAACTATACCACAGTTTCATGATAGATATCACAATTTAGATGGTAATTTCCTCTTTTCAAATTCCTCTTACTTAAAATACATATAAGAACTGAGGAGATAGCTCAAATAGGTGGAGGCCTGATGTTTAATCACCAGCTGTATGTGGTACTCAAAGCCCAACAAAAAAATAAATAAAAGAGAAAAGCATAAAATCCAAAATAAAACATAAAACTATTTTAACTTTATTTCATAAATTATCTAACAAACTTTTGGTGTGTTCCAAACTAGAACACAAATGGCTGCTTTTAAAAAAAAAATCACCATTGTCAGGCTTAGTACTTAGCTTAGTACTTAGTATTTATTAGTAGCTTAGAGTGCCTGCTTTCTGAACATTAGGTTATGAGTTCAAATCCCTGCTGTCCAACATGTGCCAACCCAAATCTTGGCAACTCTTTTGTCTGCACTTCAGGAGCCACAATTGAGTTCCAATTACACTATATTTTCTATGGTACAACCTCTGTGAGCAAAAGATTCATAAAGATGTGCAACCACCGTGGCCAGGAAGTACAACCTCTGCTAGGCAGTGTGTTAGCAGCATTGCCACCCTTCATAAACACCACTATCATAGCTTGTATGCCTTGATGAAGAGTGTGAGCCTGGGCCAGGGAGATGATACAGCATATAAGGCACTTGCTTTACATGTGGCTATCCCAGGTGTGATCCCTAGCACCACCGAGTGATCCCTGAGCACAAAACCAGGAGCAAGCGTAGAGTATGCAAGCACCACAACTAAAGAAGTAAAAAGTTCACTGAGCGTGTGGCTGAGTGTAGGAACATCAGAACCTGGTGTGTGATCTTAAAAAAAAATGTTAATGTTGGGAGCATCATAGACAAGCATGTGTATCAACTCTGGTAGTCATAACAACATCAGCAATGTGACACAAATAATGAAGGATAGAGCGAGTAAAAAGAACCAATTGATTAGATGCATTCATACATACATTTATCTGTACTGATGTTGGCAGGGAAGGACTTCATGGGAAGTCCTATTGTACTGTCATGATACCAATGAGTATTTTGCTGCTTCCCACCATGTCAGTATATTTGAAAAGAACTTTTAGAATGGCAATGTCAGAGCACTGTTCAGAAAACTCCAAAAATTTACCTAAACTTCAGTTGCCATGGCTCAAGTGAAGCAACAGCTAATTATTCATTTACAGAATTTAATGCAAGTGCTGTGTCTCTTATATCAGATTTAAGAGAGAAATCTAACAGTCACACACACTTTGGTTGGCTAATGTTCAGCCAACAGTGTAGTGACCAGTGTCATCTGGTTGCAGTCAGGGTGGAGAAAAAGAGGAAAGAAGAGAGCAAAAGAGGCAGAAAGAAAATTATGGCTTTGGCTCCGAGGAATGTCATATCAGAGAGAAGAGCACAGAAACTCAACTCAAAAAAATGCCTCCTTAGGGACCGAAGAGATACCACAGCAGTAGGGCGTTTGTCTTGCACAGCCAATCCAGGACGGAAGGTGATTTGAATTCCTGCATACCAGAAAGTCCCCTGAGCCTGCCAGGAGCGATTTCTGAATGCAAAGTCAGGAGTAACCTCTGAGCGCCACTGGGTGTGAATCAAAAAAAAAAAGAAGAAGAAGAAGAAGAAGAAGAAGAAGAAAAAGACATAAAATTTCCTATACATTGATAGACATGGAAACTTTTATGTTGAGTGAAATAAGTCAGAAGAAGAGAGAGACACAGAATAGTCTCACTTATCTATGGGTTTAATAAAATGATATTATTATAATAATGCCGAGAGATAAGAGCAGGAAGGACTGGCTTATGTAAAAAGCTCACCACAAGAGTTGTTAGTGAAGTTAGAGAAATAATTATACTAAAAACTACCATGCCAATGTTAATGAATGTGAGAAGAAGTAAAATGCCAGTCTTGAATACAGGCAGGGGATTGGGGAAGAAGGGATATGGGGGACATTGGTGGTGGGAATGTTGCACTGGTGAAGAGGGGTGTTCTTTTTTAAGACTGAAACCCAACTACAATCATGTTTGTAATCACGGTGTTTAAATAAAGATTTTTTTTGGTGGTTGTTGTTGTTGTTGTTTTAGGGGCACACCTGTTGATGTTCAGGGGTTACTCCTGGCTATATGCTCAGAAATCGCTCCTGGCTTGGGGGACCATATAGAACACTGGGGGGATCAAACCACGAACTGTCCTAGGCTAGCACTTGCAAGGCAGATGCCTTACCTCTAGCGCCACTGCTCTGGCCTCAAATAAAAATATTATTAAAAATAAAAAAATGCCTCCTTATTTCTTTCTGTTGTACATATCTTTTGATTAGTACAAAATGTCCATCTTTGTCCCTTCTAACTTTTCCAAGTCTAAAGTTTGTGTCATCTGATATTAATATGGCCTATCCACCTTTTTTTATTTTTTATTATGGCCAAAGTGAATTACAAATCTTTCACAGTAATATTTAAGGTACATAGTGACAGTAAATCAGGGGCATTCCCACCACCAGTGATGTCCTCCCTCCACCCCTGTTCCCAGCATGCACCCCATATCTCTCTCCTTTACCCCCAGGATACTAGTGTAACTGGTCCCCACTTGTGCAGCTTGCTGTGGATTAGGTATGGATTCTGTTGTTGTTGACTTTGGGTTTGAGTTCACGTCTGATCATTTTTTGTTTCCACAAATGTTCATGCGAGTGTCTGAATCTGGTACCATCATTTCCCCTCCCCCCCCAATTTATGAGGCTGAACAAGATGATTTAAGCAGTGTGGTTCTGTTGGAGATATAGAAAAAGAAAAAGGAAAGGAGGAAAAAAGAAAAATAACAAAATCTAGGAGGAGTCCTTCTGGTGTTATAAATATCAATTTAGAAGAGGGAAAGGGGAAAAAAAGAAAAAGATAACAAAACAAAAAACAGTAACAAACAAAAAAAAAACAAATCAGTAACAAAAAATACAAAAAAAAAAAACAGAACAAACAAAAAAATCAAAGCCAGCCACTACAAAAAAGACAAAAAAATAGTCAAAACCCCCAAACAGTAACTACATAAAAAGCTTTGTGCTTCTTTTCTTCTTCTTTCTTCTTTCTTCTTCTTCTTCTTCTTCTTCTTCTTCTTCTTCTTCTTCTTCTTCTTCTTCTTCTTCTTCCTCCTCCTCCTCCTCCTCCTCCTCCTCCTCCTTCTTCTGCAAAGGCATAGTAAGTATTGGGGAAGTTAGAAAGGGAATTCTCTTGGCCTAAGAGATTTTGGTTTCTCCGCCCTTGAAGCATACTGTCATGAGAACCACTACAGGCTCCATACATGCTCTTTTTCTAGCCCCAACGTCTTTTTATGGTGCCAGCTGTTTTTTCACTCAGTTGTTGTTGATATAATCAGGCTTTTCTAACTCAATATCTTGGTATTTACACAGGTCCTAGGACAAAGGCTAGGAATAGTCTTTCTTTATAGTTCTAGAAGTTCTGTTCCCTGTTCAGTTTTTTTAAGGGAGTTGTTTGCTTTGATGATTTTTTTCAGTCTTTGATTTGAGTCTATATTTGTTCTGACTATTCAGATGTGTTCCTTGTAGGCAGCAGAATGTTAGATTCAGCTTTACGGTCCATTTTGCCACTGTGTGTCTCTTAACAGGTGCATTTAGTCCATTAACATTGAGAGAGATAATTTTCATGGGATTTAGAGTCATCTTTTTTTTTTTTTTTTGGTTTTTGGGTCACACCCGGCAGTGCTCAGGGGTTACTCCTGGCTCTGTTCTCAGAAATTGCCCCCTGGCAGGCACGGGGAACCATATCGGATGCCTGGATTCGAACCACTGACCTTCTGCATGAAAGGCAAATGCCTTACCTCCATGCTATCTCTCCAACTCCCAAATAGAAAGAAATGTTGTTTTTTTGTTTGTTTTTCTGGTTTTTTTTGGTTTTTTGGGCTACACCCATTTGATGCTCAGGGGTTACTCCTGACTAAATGCTCAGAAATTGTCCCTGGCTTGGGAGCACCATATGGGATGCTGGGGCATCGAACTGCAGTCCTTCCTTGGCTAGCACTTGCAAGGCAGACACATTACCTCTAGCACCACCTCGCCGGCCCCGAGTCATCTTGATGTAGAAGTTTATTGTCTGTAAGGTTTCTGAGTTGTTGTTTATCTGTGAAGCTATGTATTCTTCCTTCAAACCTGAAAGTAAATCTGGCTGGGTGCAGTATTCTAGGCAAAGCATTCATTTCGTTGAGTTTTGTCACTATATCCCACCACCGCCTTCTGGCCTTGAGGGTTTCTTGTGACAGGTCTTCTGTACATCTTAAGGATGCTCCTTTTAATGTAATTTTCCTTTTGATCTTGCTGCTTTCAGTATACTATCCCTATCTGTGGGATTCGTCGTTGTGATTAGTTGGTACTCTTTGGGCATACAAGATTTGATTGCATGCAGTCTTTAGCTCTGGGAGTTACTACACAATGATATCCTTGACTGCTGATTCTTCCTGGGGATTATCTTCCTGGGTCTCTGAGACTCCAATGATTCTTATGTTGTTTCTATTGAGTTTATCAAAGACTTCTATTTTCTTTTTTTTTTTAATAATTTTATTGTGATCAATGTGAATTACAACTTTTTCACAGTAATATTTAAAGTACATAGTGACATTGAATTAGGGGTATTCACATCACCAGTGATGTCCTCCCTCCAACCCTGCTCCCAGCATCCCCCTTTTTTGACACCATGGACTATCAGTATAACTTGTCCCCTCTGTGTATAACTTGTTGAAGATTTGGTGTCAATTCTGTTCTCATTGACTTTGGGATTGGTGTTGAAGTCTGATGCTAAAGTTTTTCTTCTGTGTCCTTTGTAGTTCACTTCTAATTTCAGTGCCTTGTGATCTGAGAATTTACTCTGTACAATTTCATCCACTTGACATTATGAAGATATGTTTTATGGGCCAGCATGTTCTGGATAATGATCTATTGGAGAAGAATATGTGTCCAATTTTCTGGGGATGGAGTGCCCTATGTATGTATGTATATATACATATATATATATATACTAGGCCACTGTCTTCCATTTATCTTTTCAGAACTAGTTATTCTTTTTGGGTTTCACCCTGTTGACCTATCAAAGGGTGACAGGGCAGTGTTGAGGCCTCCTGCTATTATTGTGTTGCTATTGATATCTTCTTTTAGATTGTCAACAATTGTATTAAATATTTTTCTGGTCCCTCATTGGGTGCATATATGTTTAGGAGTGTGATTTCTTTCTGTTGTACATAGCCTGAATAAATGCTCCACATCACTATTCATCCCAAAGATGCAAATCAAAACAACTATGAGGTATCACCTCACACCACAGAGACTGGCACACATCACAAAGAATAAGAACAATCGGTGCTGGCAGGGATATGGAGAGAAAGGAACTCTCATTCACTGCTGGTGGGAATGATGTCTGGTCCAGCCTTTATGAAAAGCAATGTGGACATTCCTAAAAAAATAAACTGAAAATTGAGTTCCCACATGATCCAGCTATACCACTCCTAGGGATATACCCTAGAAACACAAAAATACAGTTCAAATATCCCTTCCTCACACCTATATTCATTTGGCTATTTACAATAGCCAAACTCTGGAAACAATCACGATGCCCTTCAACAGATAAATGGCTAAAGAAACTGTGGTACATATACACAGTGGAATATTATGCAGCTGTCAGGATAGATAAAGTCATGAAATTTTTGTATACATAGATGGACATGCTGAGTGAAATAAGTCAGAGGAAGAGATAGACAGAGTGAGACACAGTCTCATTCATCTATGGGTTTTAAGAAAAATAAAAGACATTATTGTAATAATGCCCGGAGATAATAGAGAGTAGGAATGGAAGGACTGGCTCATGATATGAAGCTCACCACAAAGAGTGGTGAGTGAAGTCAGAGAAATAAATACACTGACAATTATGGTGACAATGTCAATGAGTGAGAGAAGTAGAATGCTGGTCTTGAATACAGGTGGTGGTGGGGCAGGAGGGACATTGGTCATGGGAATGCTGCACTGGTGAAGGGGGTATTCTTTTTATGACTAAAAACCCAACTACAATCATGTTTGTAATCCAGGTGCTTAAAGATAATATTTTTTAATTTTTAATTAAAAATAAATAAATTGGGGATAAAATTTGGGATAAAAAATGCCTCCTTAGGGATGCCTCATGGACATAGCTGCTGAGAGACACTAGGCAGGTGGACCAGGGACATGATTAAAAAAACTAGAGCACAAGCTTCGCATGTTGGAACACTGGGTTCCATCCACATTATCATTTAATGGCTTGGATGAGTGGACAATGCCATGTGTGTCCATTTCCCAGTAAGTAAAGACTCCAAGCAGAGGTTGGGCATTCTAAGAGCCATAGGAGAAAGGAGAAAAAGCCTCATAATCTCCTTCAGTGATCTTCCATATAAATTTTACTATACTAATCTCTGATACTCACAACTTAATGAGTTGTTTCTCCTTTGAGCTTTTTGAGCTCCCTGAATTTATCTGAACCTATTCTTTCACACACCATATGGTAATTGCCTTTCTACACATCAATATCAGTCACTACGATATTCATTTCAGGGAGAGAGAGAACTATGTCTATTTTGGGTCTTGTCTCTCCACTATATCCCCAGAACAAAAACAATACTAGAGAGTTGAGGAAAGTAAATATTCAGTAGGAATTGCCAAAGTCAAGACATCATTTACTATCATGCCCTTAAGCTGAGGAATCATTTTCGCTAAACACCATCTATATGTTGTAGCTAACAAAAATATATTTGCAATATTTACAAGTTGCATTTGCAAAACCTCTTTCATTGTAGGTTTTGACTTCAGAAGGATTTTTTTTAATATAGCTCCCTGGAAATCCTTGGAGAGTCTAAACCCAAACAATAAAAGATACCTAGATAAGTAAAAAAAAAATTACATATACAATAAATTCTTGTCAGCCTTGAATTGATTCAAATGACTTTGAGAATATTTCCACTGATGCGATGATCATAATTGCAACTTCATTTTCATACATTATTTAGCCATGCAATTATGAAATGAATAAAACACCATATAAAAAATTAAGTTGCAATGTGTTGCCTCTGGAGAGTTCATAAATTACAATAGCCATGTTTCTTTCTGAAGTAACTAAAAGCCAATGTGCCAGAGGGATTAATAGTTTACAAGTTCCACAGTCTGTAGGGGAATCTAGCGTTCTTTTCTTTTGACTATAAAACCAGCTGTCGTTTATAAAAACTTTATGGAAGAAAACAATAATTAAAAAGAAATAGATTAGATTAAAAACAGGAACTAAGAAAATCCCACCTATAAATTCAAAAATCCCATGAAATGTAAGAAGTAGACTGTAAAGGATAAACACACATAGTGCTAGCCAACCAAAAGCCACAGTATCAAGGGGGCAGAATGAATTCCCACATAAAAATCATTTGGCAAAGAAGTACACAACCAAAATGACAAGTCAGGCAGGGAGTAGGGTGGGGACAGACACTATTTGCAGAAGGTAGAAATTTCTGAAGCCAAACCTGCTCAAAATCCGGGGCTGGAGAGATAGCATGGAGGTAAGGCGTTTGCCTTTCATGCAGGAGGTCATCGGTTCGAATCCCGGCGCCCCATATGGTCCCCCGTGCCTGCCAGGAGCAATTTCTGAGCCTGGAGCCAGGAATAACCCCTGAGCACTGCCGGGTGTGACCCAAAAACCAAAAAAAAAAAAAAAAAAAACCTGCTCAAAATCCATAATGTCTCTAAGTTCTTTGGTGGGGGAAATGGAAGTAGAGAGGCTATAGAACACCTATGAGCATCCATGAGCATCCTGCAGCTTCTGAAGCTGGATAGTGTCACTTGAAGGGAACCTCATGAAAGGTAGTGTCACATTTTTCTCTCCCCAGGTCAGGAGGGACAATACCAGGAGACAGGCCATCATGATCAAAGATAAAAGAAATTTTTGATTGGCCATTGATTGGCCATTGCACTTGCGAGATTCCTTTCATAGGAAGAACCATTCCACTTACCCAAACAATGAACTTGAGTGGGAAGAATTGCTAACCAGACAGAATTTCTAAAAGTAAATGGAAGGATGACAAGAAAACTCAAGTGCTATCAATGGAGAATAAATAAATACATTTTGGTTCCTACACCCAATAGAGTGATGCTTAGCCTGGAAAGGAAGGAAATTCTGATACATGCTACATTGAGAGATCTTGATGTTATTATACTAAGTTAAGTAAGTCAGGCACAAAAGAAAAAAATACACAGTGATTCTCTTCCATAAAAAAACCTAAAATGGGGCCCGGAGAGATAGCACAGCGGCGTTTGCCTTGCAAGCAGCCGATTCAGGACCAAAGGTGGTTGGTTGGAATCCCGGTGTCCCATATGGTCCCCCGTGCCTGCCAGGAGCTATTTATGAGCAGACAGCCAGGAGTAACCCCTGAGCATCACCGGGTGTGGCCCAAAAACCAAAAAAAAAAAAAAAAAGCCTAGAATGGTCAAATTCATGGCAAATATGGAATGGTAGTTCCAGGAGTTATGGGAGTGAGAAGTTGTTGAAAGAATACATAGCTTGAGTTTTGCTAGATAGAAGTGTTCTGGAGATTGGATAGACAGGAAAATATATTTTATCTACTAAAATGTATATTAATAAATGATAAAGATGGTAAATATTCTTAAATATACTAAAACATATTTTGCCACCATTTTTAATTTCATTTTGTGTGTGTGTGTGTGTGTGGTTTTTGGGTCACACCCGGCAGTGCTCAGGGGTTATTCCTGGCTCCAGGCTCAGAAATTGCTCCTGGCAGGCACGGGGGACCATATGGGACGCCGGGATTCAAACCGATGACCTCCTGCATGAAAGGCAAACGCCTTACCTCCATGCTATCTCTCAGGCCCTTTTAATTTCATTTTTAATAAGAAAAAAATTTTTTTCTTGGTTTTTGGGCCACACCCGGTGACGCTCAGGGGTTACTCCTGGCTGCGCTCAGAAGTACTCCTGGCTTGGGGTCCATATGGGACACCGGGGGATCAAACCGCGGTCCGTCCAAGGCTAGCACAGGCAAGGCAGGCACCTTACCTCTAGCGCCACCGCTCAGCCCCTAATAAGAAAATGTTTTAGTAGCCATGTTCAAAACAGGTCACCTCCATAGACTCACTCTTTTCTTGAATGAGATGTAAATCGAACAGTGAAAGATTAGGGTTACACTGACCCACAAGGCACAAAGCTGGTCATCTCAGGAGGCTTGCTGCCTCCATCACCCAGAATCACCATTTCCCCAATGGCCCTGCCTCATCACTGACCCTCAATGATTCCCTTCAGGGACTCCAATTTGACCACACTTCAGGTATGTTGGTTGTTGAACTGATATCATTGGAGGTTTTTTTGGAAGAGTACAGGCATCCTCCCTGTATCTTCCTTCTTCCAGAAAAGCCTGGCAGCTGTAACCAAGTCTGCAAACACAGTCTCCATGTTTGAACCAGGCCTTCTTCCAGGAGGCCCTGCAGCTGAGTCTATGCCCCTAAATTTTGTAGTATCATAGCTTTGAATTTCTCAACAGCTTCATTAGTTTGCTGCTGTTATTCCTAAAGGAACACCCCAATTTCACAAACCAGACATATATAACAAGAGCTTACTAATCCTTCTGCCATTGTATTAATAATTTCATTGGTGATACAATAATTTTTACAAATGAGCTTGCCACTGTATTTTTTCTTTTTTTTCTTTCTTTCCTTCTATATTCTCTTCCATTTTATTTTTTCTTTCCACTTTTTATAACTTAGCTTTCACTATCTGAAAACAAATGTCATCTGTTTCTTTATATAAATGTTTCTTTATATGTTTCTTTATATAAATAAAATCTTAAAAAAGAAAATATTTTAAGACCCAGTTAGTATAGGGATTAAGACACTTGTTTTGTATGTGCCCAATGGGATTTAATCCCCTGTACCATATGGTTCCCTTTGTACCCCCTGAAAAAAATGCCCTGCACAGAGATGTGCCCAGCCACAAAGCACCAAATTCTCCCTCCCCCAAATATTTTAAGTCACTGTGGAAGTGTGGAGGTAGCTAATCCAAGAGAGGCCAGAGATGGTCATGGTGAGGTTAGTTGCACAGGTACTAGAAAACTGCCAGCTGGCCTCAGAGGAAAAAAATCAGAAGGAACATATCCTCCCTTGCTCTTCTAGCTTCTTCTGGTGGTAGTAAAATAGTGCTCAGAAATATTCCTTGTCTGCATCACAGTGGCAAATGACAAAACATAGATTTGGAGCTGAGTAACTGAGTAAAGGACACAAATATGAAAAATTGACAATAGTGTAAGAAAGAAAGAGGCTGCAGAGATATAACAAGGTGAGGATGGCAGTTGTCTTGCAGGAGGCAAACCAGGGTCCAGTCCTGCACCCCATATGGTCCATGAGCACCAACAGAAGTGATTCCTGAATGCAAATCCAGGAGAAAACATTGAGCACTTCTGGGTGTGGCCACAAAAACATAAGGGGAGGAGAGGGGGGAAGGAAAATAGAGAGAAAGGGGAGGGAAGAGAAAAGGGGTAGAGGGAGGGGAAGGGAAGGAGAAGGGAGGGAAAATTGTCTTTAGAGTCAGTGGGTGAAATCCTCAAATTCATCTGACAGAGGAAGAGATAGGTATATAAATTGTAGATATGTAATTTGCATTTGCTGTTATTTTCATTTTTACATTGAAAAGAAATAGACACAAAAGAGTGGTCAAACTCAGGGTAGAGGCAGGTGATAAATTCTGGAGAACTGACAAGACAAAGGAAAAGAAAGAGTCTGGGGTTTCCAGAAGCAGTGAAGTATAGGGAAGTAATCATGTAGGGGAAAGGAAAGAAAAGGGCAGGTTATTTTAGGAAGGTGGGTTTGGACAACTGCTTCCCTGGGCTGGTTTTCTGCCTCCTGGTACAAGCATCTTCAAGGCAAAGAAAAATTTACTTCCTGCTTGTAACTGCCGTGAGAGGACTTACAGATCTTCTGGGCTTGTGACTCTTAGTTACCTTCAGCTCAAAATAGACCCTATGCCAGAGTGACCTATTTTAGAGTAGCACATTCAGATCCTCTTCAACGGCATTTATTATTCTTTACATTCCACATACTATGAGAAATCATTTTGTGTCTTTTTCTTTTTAAATTTTTTTTCTTTTATTGAAAACTTGTGATTTACAAAGTCCTTCATAGTTGGTTTTCAGTGAATACAATGAGTACAGTGAATGAATCAAGACCGAGAGAGAGAGAGAGAGAGAGAGAGAGAGAGAGAGAGAGAGAGAGAGAGAGAGAGAGAGAGAGCAATATGCCCAAAAGAGTGTGGGTCTCTCCACCTTTGGAATACACATCCCAGTACACACCCAGTACACATCCCAGAACAAAAATAGTAAAGTACACATTTCAAGAAGGGAGATGCTGGCAAGATGTCCTCAGATACCATGTACCCAGGCAACACACATGCGCAGCACCAACACATGGGCCCAGGGAAAAGATGGATCTTATTTTGTGACTTAAATTCTACAAAAAATATCAATTCTCAGAATTTAGACAGAAAAGCATGGCTATGTCTCTAATTATACACTTCTCATTGTTTCCAAATATTCATTTGTGAGTATGTAATGATGATTTATAATGCTCATAAACTTTCTATAGAAATTAATTTTAATTATTTGGGACCTAAATTTCACATTTCATAGTCCTTGATTTCAAGGACTTTATTTTTGTTTTAATTATAGTAATTAAATTCTTTCAATACCATTACATTGTTTCTCAAGTTATTTTGATGTAAAAACATTTTTCCTAGAAGTTTTAAAAATCAACTCTAAAAGTTAATCTGTAGATTTAGATCCCTTTGGCTTTCATGTAACCTTTTGCAAATATCAGTTCATACTAAAGAGAAGTCATAGTGCAAATTCAACATTGATTTCTTTTTCTGCCAAAGTCCCTAAGTAAGCCTCTTTGAGATCTTTTGTTGTTCTCTCTAACTCCTTTAGTTCACCATATATTGTATTTTAATGAAATCTAACTGGTTTTGCAACATTTCCCATGCATATTATCTGACAATGGTTTTGATTCAAATTTTATTGATTCCTTCAAATTGTGCCATCTTGGGCCTGCATGTGTTTGCCTTGCATGCAGAAGGAAGGTGGTTTGAATCCTGGCATCCCATATGGTCCCCCAAGTCAGGAGCGATTTCCGAGTGTAGAGCCAGGAGTGACCCCTGGGCACTGCCGGGTATGACCCCCCCCCAAAAAAAAAACTTGTGCCATCTTTATACTGAACCAGAGATTGTCATACCTAATTTCTAAATCGTTGCCCCCCAATATAATTGCAATTGGCATAAGTTGAAGCCTCATCTTCTAATGCATTTAAATTCAGTGAAGCAGAAAGAATGGTTGGCTTGAGGTATGTCAGTTTTCTTTTACCAGTCATGTTGATTGACAGCCCAAGGCTTCCTTCCCTTGTCTTTGAAATTAATACCTGATGTCTAATGATTCTTCAGTTCTTGCATTAATTTAAAAAAGATCTTTGAACGTATAAGATCAATGAAAGATTTATTCATTTCATTTTTTGATTATAACAAAATTGTAATGCTTTAACTAAACTATGGTTCCTTCCACAAACTGATTGAGTGAGCAAGCAGCCTGTCATCTTTAAATTATTTTGTGTTATAGAGCTCGGCTCTATATACTGAGTGTGCAATTCTGTGTGAGTCCTTGTGATGCTGTGCAGTCTCTGGGGTATGAGAACTCACCAGTCACACATAGTTCTTCTGGAGAAGGCAACATTAGGCACTGGGGATCAAACTCGGGATATCCTACATACCAAGCATGTCCTCCAGCACTTTGAGTTATCTCACCCTGGCCTCTGTGATTTTAGGAATTAAAAAAAAAAAAAAACTTTTGTGTGCTACTTTAATCTCAATTACCTACTAAATCAATCATTACAAATTTCCCTACGCTGTGATCAATCATTTTATAATTTTTTATTTTGGTTTTTGGGTCATACTCGACAGCACTTAGGGGTTACTCCTGGCTCTACGCTCAGAAATCGCTCCTGGCAGACTTGGGGGACCGGGATGCCAGGATTCGAACCATCGACCTTCTCCATGCTATCTCTCTGGCCCCTCATTTTATAATTTTTTATTTACTGTGCATGTTTGGTCATACTAGCAATAAATATCAAAAGAATTTTTACTGACTTTAGAAATTTTTCTTTTTCTCCTTAAATATTGCATCACAATCCTTACAATGCTTTGTTCTAAGGACCATGGTTCCAGTATCCTCCATCTCTGTCAGTACTCTGCCTCTAATGGTTTTCAGGAAACATTATTGATCATTTGCTATTGGTCCTACCTTTTTATCCTGGCCAATAATTATTGATGATTTTGCATGTGCAAGTGACAGTTTCAGATTGAAATTAATTCTTCATTTGGGGATATTTTGAATTTTCCAGGACTTCCTCTGCTCTATCTGTTTAAGGTACAAATTTCATGACAGTCATTTTCAGACTCATTTTCTGTTCTCCATTCTGGAACAAAATTTAAACCCCTATTAAATAAGAAACTTGTGAAACCATCTTTGAAATATGTTGTGGGTTTGTACAGTGGAAATCTTCTCCTTGATTTTTAATTCATAAAAGCTAAATCCCATTGTTCCTTTCAACACTTCCTCTTTTTCAGCTGCTTTTCAGAACTCCCCTTTTATAATATCAGGGTCTTGGTGCAACCTTGACTCAACACTGAAGCTGTGCTGCCTTATGGCCTTCCTGGGTGGATGGAGCAAGACTCATCTGTGGCACACAGCCCTTAACCTTTGTGGTTGCCCTTTTCCTCCCTCAAGTATTTCCTTTTATCTTTTGCACAATCTTATTGTGGTAGATGTTAAGATAACACAGAGTTTACGTTGTTAAGTGTCATAATTCTCAGCATTAAGTACATGTATAAGTACAACACTACCAGACTTCATTTATAGAATTTTCTCATCATTGCAATTTATACACTACCATGAAACATGAAATTCCCATTTTTCTTACCTCCTCCAGCCCCTGAGAACCAACCACCATTCTACTTTCTGTCTCTATAAATTAGAATGGTCCAGATGCTTGATATATGTAGAATCATACACTATTTACCCCTGAGTGACTGGCTTATCGCACCTAACATATTGCCTTTATGTAAGCAAATGGGCATAGCAGATGTGAATTTGTGGAGATTAGAGAAGGGAGGAAAAACTTCCCTTTTGATTAATGTTTTTCTAAATGTTTTAAAACTTAGACACCATGATTTACAAATGCGTCCATAATAGAATTCCAGGCACACAATGTTCCAGCACCATCCCCACCACTAGTGTCAATTTACGTCCACCAGTGTCCTGAGGTTCCCTCCCTCCCAGTTTGCCTCCCTAAGAGACGCATTTGAAAGTTTAATTATTGTGGTTTGGATCCGATGCTTACAGCATCCTTGGCTCAGTGGTTTACATATATGCCAACACTTCATCTCTACAGCACTGATGAGACAAAGCCCAGAGCCCTGCCCCAATAACCTCCCCTCTGCCTCTCACTTCTCCTCTCCACTTCTATTTTTCCCTTTTCTTTGACTCCTCCTTTTCTTTCCTTTATTTTCTTTTGTTTGTTTGTTTGTTTGTTTTGAGTCACACCAGTGATGCTCAAGGGTTACTTCTGGCTCTGCAGTAAGAAATTACTCCTGGCATGCCAAGAACGTAGGTGAAGAGGGGCCAATAAGATTAAGAAAACAAGACAGACATAAGAGAGAAAAGCATGGGGTCAGGGGCCTCACAGCCTCAAGGATTAAGAGTCCTGACTGACCTTCACAGACAGAACCAGTTAACATAGGAAAGACAAACATTAACTTGGTTCCTTTCTATGCTAATCTAAGACAGCTGTAGGTTTGGAGTAGCTAATGCAAATGTTTCTGAATCTATCCCCTTCATTTGGGAGAGGTGGCAGATCAAAGAGTGAATACAGGACTTCCTAGGGTAGGACATTTCCTAAAAATGCCACTGTTCTGGTAATTAGTAATTAAAGTTTCCTAAATCACCTGTCAGCCCCTCTTCTTCTACTATCATCTTTCTAGTTACGTGTATTTATTTCCTGGATGTCTATATATACAACACTAGCAGTGCTCCAGGAATCATATGGGATGCCTGGGATGGAAGCTGGGTCAAGTTAGTCTAATGCAAACACTCTACTAGCTACACTATCTCTCCAGCTCTCCTCTTCATTCTTGTAATCAAGGGCCAAAGGTTTGTCCAACTCTGGTACCTTGTCATGTTCTCTTGTCAAGTTAGTGTATGTTCCATAGAGAGTGAGATCATCCATATCTTTGAAAAGTTCCACAATCTCCACTCAGCTCATCTGCTTTCAGCCGCCACTGTGACCAAGCAAGAAGACCAGAGCAAGCACAGTCACTAGAAAGACCAGGAGCAAACAACTATCTAACCCAAAACTTTTGCATTGCCTTGCACCTAGAATGGTTCTCCCCTCTGAGTTCTCACTTTCCTAGGTTCAAAACAGGCATTTCTTGTTTAGCATGGATGTTAGGAACAGCAATATGCTCATCAAAGGCAAATACTTCATTACTTTTGATAAATAATGTTCATTTTTTCCCTCTATAGCCTACATGTTCCAACTACACGAAATGCACACCAATTCTTGAAAGAGGCACTCTGGGTCGATGTCTTTCTCTAGGCAGCCCTCAGCATAAACTCTGAAAAATGAAGGTATCTTTTTCTTTCCTTCACACAATAGCCATATTTTACATAACACCTTCAAGGCGCATCCACAGCGTTGCATGCATCAGAATTTTCATCCTTTTTACACATAAATAATATTGTACTCCATGTGTAACCACATTTTGTTTATCCAGTCATCTGCTGATGGACACATGGGTTGTTTCCACTGTGTGGAAAATGTGAATTATGCTGTTCCAAGCATGGGTGTTAGAAACATTGGTTTCAATGATTCAGTTTTAGACTGAAGAGTGGAATTTCTGGATGGTGCTATAATTCTGTTTAACACTTATAGAAACTCTTGATTATCTTTTATACCAACATTCTCCTCTACTGCCTTTTTAAGAGATTTATTTTAAGGGGTGAAGTTTTTAAAAAAAAATTTTTTTTGAGGGCATTGTGTGTGGGATAGAACCAACTCTTTTGTTGTGAAAAATATATTCCACTGTTCCAGACCCATTTTTTCCTATTATG
This sequence comes from Suncus etruscus, assembly GCF_024139225.1. NCBI lineage: Eukaryota > Metazoa > Chordata > Mammalia > Eulipotyphla > Soricidae > Suncus > Suncus etruscus. The sequence goes on from NC_064857.1 coordinate 78,619,291, forward strand.
TCTCGTGTCTGTTTACCTTCACCCCCTGGTTTAGAACTCAGACAGAAAATATGATAAATTCATAAGAACCAGGGGCCTAAGTGGTGGCGCAAGCGGTCAGGCATTTGCTTTGCACATACTAACCTATATCGGACTGCAGTTCGATCCCCCCAGCTTCCCATATGGTTCCCCAAGCTAGGAGCGATTTCTGAGCATAGAGCCAGGAGTAAACCCTGAGCGCTGCTGGATATGACCCCAAAATACAAAACAAAACAAAACAAAACAAAAAAATCAAACAACAAACCCAAAGTCAATGACAACAGAATCAATATCCAATCTACAAAAAGCTGTACAAGTGGGGACCAGTTAAACTAGCATCCTTGGGGGTAAAGAAGGGAGAAGTGGAACAATGCTGGGAAAAGGAATGGAGGGAGGACAACACTGGTGGTGGGAATTCCCCTTATTTATTATCACTATGCACTTTAAATATTACCCATGAAAAATTTGTAACTCACTTTGGCCACAATAAAAATTAAAAAAAAAAAAAGATTTTTGATCTTTACACAGAGTGATCTCACACCTGTGCAAGATATAAAGAAAAATAGTAGAGGAATAATTAATGCCCAAAGCAATAGAAACAAAGAGCAGGTGAAGCAGTCCTTAACAGGGAGCTTGCATGGTATGGGGAGGGGTGATAGGTCAGGGAAAGGACCACTAGATAATGAAAGTGGGCAGTGATCACTCTGGAGGAGGACCGGGTGCCAAAGGAGGTAAAGTGATGTGCAGGATACCCCTATCAGTAACAGTATTTATTGTAAACCACAGTACCTAAAAGAAAGAGGGAGGGAGGGAAGGAAAGAAAGAAGTTAGGGGAAAAAAGTGCTTAGAAAAGAGACAGCCTGGGTGTAGGGGGAAGAAATAGGAGGAAAACTGGAGACAGTGGTGAAGGAACTGGTGTTGAACATTGTACACCTGAAATTCAATCATGAATAACTTGTAATTTACAATGATTGAATTTAAAAAGAAAAATGTGGTTTTTTTCTGTTTCTTAGGGAGTTGGGGGCACACTGGGTGATGATCAGGGCTTACTCCTGACTCTGTACTGTACTCAAGAATCACTCCTAATGGGCTCCATATCATTCCATATGGGATACCAGGGATGAAACCAAGTTGGCCATGTGCAAGGCAAATGCCCTACCTTCTGTACTATTACTCCAGCCCCCGAAAAAACTTTCTAAGTAAATAATTTTGGACTTTAAAATATTTAGAAAAGAACCATTTAATAATAACAATATTATGTCTTAATCATTCCTGTAATTTTTAGATATTTCAGCTGTTTTAACTTTATACAAATGATATATTATATATTATATATGCATGCGTATGTTTATGTAGCAGAGATCAGGGGCAATTTTGAGGTTCTAGAAGACATATAGTGAATATACTGGTTCCCATTGCAATAAATTTAAAATTCAAATTCTTCCCCCATTGTATACATGACCCTCTATCATCTAACTTCTGCCTCTCTCACTCCAAGATAATACCCTGACATTCTCTCCCTGGCCCATTATAGTCCAGTTTTACTAGTATTTCTGTTGGTAAAACACCAGGCTTGTTGCCCTATCTTCAGTGACCCACACAATTATTTACCATATTCTCATAAATTCTTCCTCTTACAGCCTCAGCATCTCTAATGTATTTTCCAGGTATGTTGAAAAGAGCAGAGAGCTGAAGAAGCTATGCATTCTCAATTACCTCTTTAAGGGGACAAAAGTGTCTCCCATGCTAGACACTGAAACTAGTCACAGGAACCAAGCAAACTGAAAGAAAATAAAAGGCCTACAAATGCCAAGAAAGGCAGAAATCACTGAGTAACAATCAGTTTCATTCATTCCCACAATCTTTTCTTTGTAAACTGAATAGTCTTTTATATATTCAATAACTACTGAATAACATTTAATGTTAATATTTAACATGTAATGCTAATTTAATTAATTTAATATTAACACATTTTTGAGCATTTCTTTTTTTTTTTTTTTTTTTTTGGTTTTTGGGCCACACCCGGTAACGCTCAGAGGTTACTCCTGGCTATGTGCTCAGAAGTTGCTCCTGGCTTGGGGGACCATATGGGACACCAGGGGATCGAACCGCGGTCCGTCCTAGGCTAGCGCAGGCAAGGCAGGCACCTTACCTTTAGCGCCACCGCCCGGCCCCTGAGCATTTCTTTCCCTACTTATAAATGTCTTGCTATTTTCTGATTTTCTCATATAACTATTTACAAGTTTAAACTATTCTAGAAAAACAGTGGTTTTGTTTTTGGACCATACCTATCAATGTTTAGAAGCTACTCCCAGCGCTGTGCTAAGGGATCACTTCTGGCAGTGCTCACTCAGAAGACCATATATGGTGATGGAAATCAAATCTTAGCCAAATACACCAAATATAAGGCAAGCACCCTACCTACTGTGCTAATTCTCTGGTCCCTTATTTTGGTATTTGTTTGGTTTGGGGTGTGTTTTTTTTTTTCAGTTTTTATGAGTCATGTACAGCAATGTTGGGGGTACTACTCTTAGCTCTGTGCTCAGGGGTCATTCCTGGCTGAGTTAGGGAACTCATGATGTGGGAGATTGAACCTGTACCTGTACCCATATGCAAACCAGGTGCTCAGCTCATTTATTAATTCTCTGGCCCTTTATTTGTGGGGGGGTGCTGTGGACGTCTTGCGTCTCAGAAATTCTCGTGGGTCATAGCACTACATGATAGGAAAGCAGGAGCACGAGTGGCCGAATATGATATATGAAATAAATGAAACCACACGGAGAATGTGGGGTCAACACGTTTCTGGCAGGAGTGCGACAAGTTTAATTTTTTGAGCAGGGGAATTTATAGGGGGAAAATTAGCCACAGGTGAAGAATAATTGTAATCACAAAGCCTAGTACAACAATAACAATATCTAAGCAATGGGTGTGACTAAAAATTCTAAATTATGAGAGAAGGTCACACAAGTCAAGGTAACTCCTTGCAAGCTAAATGCAAAAATCAGGATTAGGAGGAAGTAGGAAATATCTAGAAACTTGTTCTTTCTAGGCTGGATTCTATTGTTTTAGAGATTAAATGAAGGGAGGTACCAAATCCCCAGGAATGAGCTTCCCTATTTCTAAAGGAGGGTCAAAAGTCAAAATCTGTATTCTGGTTACACCCTAGATTACCAGAAACTGCAGCTGCAAAGGACATATTTGAAAAGGAGAGAAAAATTGTCTTTGCTTTTAGGGATGACTATATCCAGAAAAAGGGGTTCTCAAATAAACTTTGGTGCTGGAATTTCTGAGCCAAATTATTTGATAGAGGCTATTATTTTGCCTGATATATACAAAGGAGAGATAGTCAAATACTGACTGAAAATGTAATGGAAATTCCTCAAACATCCACGCAGGGGGGAAAAGCATCCACAGCGGGCCTTTTGAGGAACCCCATGGGGGTTAAATTGGTTCTACCCACCAGGAAAATCTGAGGATACATCTGGTGGTCTGAGCCCCCCTAAAAGCTTAGGCATACCCTGGCAGGGAGGCACACTCAGCATCGTTCAGGGTTACTTCTCGCTCTGAGCTCAGAAATAGCTCCTGACTAGGGGGAACATATGGGATGCCAGAGATCAAACCTGCACCTGTCCTGGGTCAGCAGCATGTAAGGCGAATGCCTTACCACTCCAGCCCTTCTCTGGCCCTATTTTAAATTTTTTCTCAAATTTACTTTATTTAAACATTGTGGTTGTAAAGCTGTTCATAATACAGTTTTTTTTTCACCCTTAAAAATTATTTTATAGGGGCCGGTGAGGTGGCGCTAGAGGTGAGGTGTCTGCCTTGCAAGAGCTAGCCAAGGAAGGACTGCGGTTCGATCCCCCGGCGTCCCATATGGTCCCCCCAAACCAGGGGCAATTTCTGAGCGCGTAGCCAGGAGTAACCCCTGAGCATCAAATCGGTGTGGCCCAAAAAAAAACAAAAAAAAATTTCTTTTATGATTGAGTTAACTCCAGTTCTATTATCAATACTGCATATAGTCTCTTCAGTACTACCAAGAATGACCCCTGAGTATCATCAAAGTAATACCTGTATTTTTAAAACATTTGGTCACCCAAAAATAATTATCCATTAAATAATCTATTCTAATTCTCCCCTATCTCTAACCTCACCTCTGGCAACCATTCACTACTTTATATCTCTATGAATTTACATATTCTAGGTATCTAGTATAAAAAATAGGACTTCTTGGGTAAATATTCACTTTTTTATTATTATTATTATAAAATCTTTATTTAAGCACTATAATTACAAGCATGATTGTAGTTGGGTTTCAGTCATAAACAGAACACCCCCCTTCACCATTGCAACATTCCCACTACCAATGCCCCCAATCTCCCTCCTCCCCCACCCCTGCCTGTATTTGAGACAGGCATTCTACTTCTCTCACTCATTAACTTTGTCATGCTAGTTGTTAGTGTATATATTTCCCTAACAGCATTTATCACTCTTTGTGGTGAGCTTCATATGTGGGCTGGTCCTTCAAGCCCTCCCATCTATTGTCTCTGGAATTATTACAATAATTTCCTCACTTTTTAAAAAAGAAAAACTATAGATGAGTGAGACTATTCTGTGTCTATATCTCTCCCTCTGACTTATTTCACTCAGTATAATAGATCCCATGTACATCCATGTATAGTAAAATTTCATGACTTCATCTCTCCTGACAGCTGCATAATATTCCATTGTGTATATGTACCACAGTTTCTTTAGCCATTTATCTGTTAAAGGGCATCTTGGTTGTTTTTAGAGTCTGGCTATTGTAAATAGCGCTGCAATGAATATAGGTATGAGGAAGGGATTTTTAAATTGTATTTTTGTGTTCCTAGGGTATATCCCTAGGAGTTGTATAGCTGGATCATATGGGAACTCAAGTTTCTATTTTCTGAGGAATCTCCATCTTGTTTCCCATAAAATCTGGACTAGATGGCATTCCACCAGCAGTGAATAAGTGTTCCTTTCTCTCCACATCCCCACCAGCACTGCTTGTTTTCATATTTTTCAATGTGCGCCAATCTCTGTGGTGTGAGATGGTACCTCAAAGTTGTTTTGATTTGCATCTCCCTGATGATTAGTGATGTGGAGCATTTTTTCATGTGTCTTTTGGCCATTTGTATTTCTTTTCTTTTTCTTTTTTTTTTAATAATTTTTATTGTGACCAAAGTAGATTACAAATTTTTCACAGTAATATTTTAGGTGCATAGCAGCATTGAACCCAGGGCATTCCCACCACCAATGTTGTCCTCCCTTCAACCCTGTTTTCAGCATGTAGTCCATATTTTTCTCCTTTGCCCCCCAGGCTGCTAGTATCAGTGGTTCTCTCTGTGTCTAGTTCATTGCAGAATGGGTATTGATTCAGTTGTCGTTGGCTTTGAATTTGGTGTTTAAGACTGATCTTTTTTTTTCTACTCAATGTTCATACAACTCTGGTCTTGGTACCATCCATTTTTCTCCTCAATTTATGAGGCAGAGCAAGATGATTCAACTTATGTGGTTCTGTTTGAGGGGAAAGAAAAACAAAACAAAAAACAAGAAAAAACCAAAAAAGGCAAAAATAAATCCGGGATAGGTTCATCTAGAGGGTTATAAATATCAATTTAAGAGAAAAGAGGGGATAAGGAAGAAAAAATCACAAAAGGACAAAAAAATAAATAACAATTAAGAAAAAAGTACAGATAAACAAGAAAACAAACAAAAACTACAATGACAAAAAAATGTCCAAAAAACACCACCACAATACAGACAACAATCAAGCAATAATCACAAGCCCAAAATAAAAGGAAAAAAAAGAAAAAGAAAAAAGTTTGTGCTTCCTTTTTTTTCCCCCTCTTTTGCAAAGGCACAGTAAATATTGGGGAGATTAGAAAGAGAATTTCCTTGGCCTAAGAGATACGACGTTTCTCTGCCCTTGAAGCAAACTGTAATCAGAATAACTACAGGCTCCATACATGCTCTTTTACTCTCCCCTAGGTCTGTTTGTGGTGTCTGGTAACTTTCCGCTCAGTCGTAGATGATAAAATCAGGCCTCTGTAACTAGAGATCTTGGTATTTGCACAGGTCCATTTGTATTTCTTCTTTGACAAAGTGTCTGTTGATGGGATTAGATTTTTTTTTCTTGTAAAGTTCTGTCAGTGCCTTGTATATTTTGGATATTAGCCCCTTATCTAATGGGTATTGGGTGAATAATTTCTCCCATTCAATGGTTGGCTCTTGTATCCTAGGCACTATTTCCTTTGAGGTACAGAAGCTTCTCAGCTTAATATATTCCCATCTGTTTATCTCTGCTTCCACTTGTTTGGAGAGTGTTGTTTTTTCCTTAAAGATGCCTTTAGTCTTAATGTCATGTAGTTTTTCTTAATCATTACATTTGCTAACTATTCCAAATATTTCTTTTTTTGTTAGTTTTGCATTTAATATTATGTGTTTTCTTGGTCAAATGAGGTTTTTGCTTTTAAATTAAAAATCTATTTTTTACCCATTAGATTTGACAAATAGCCAAAGATACATTATTTTTCTTTTTAAACTTTTCTGTTGCTTTAAAACTTTGATATCTCTTTCCTACATAAATAACACACATTCACCTATACCTTCTTATTTTCATGGTGTGGCTTTTTTACATTTAGCTATTTAGCAACAAAAAGCATGAAGTAATTTATTATTAAATATTTATAACAATGAGAAGCTTCCTCCCAAAAACCTAAAAATGAGATCAATAAATGAATCTGAACATAGATATGCAGCATTATCGTAGACAAATTGGCTGACAGCTGATACTTTACTTAAACTTATATAAACCTGGAGGAGGTGAGTCACAGAGATATTAGTACAACCAGTAGGGCACTTACTTTGCACGAGATCAACCAGAGATCAATCTCTGGCATCCTATATGTTCTGCCAAGCACTGCCAGGAGTAATTTTTAAGTGTAAAGCCAGGAGTGAGCCTTGAACATCACCTGGTATAGGCCCAACCTCCATGCATCGTGAATACACACACACACACACACACACACACACACACACACACACACACACACACACATTGCCCATACCAATAAAAACTGAAGGAGGATATAGGATGGAAAATGAGCACAGGAGAGATACAGGCCCAAGGGGGGATACTGTGCTCTGGTCTAGGTGACAGATTCTTGAGTGGGGTGGAAATAGACATACCTAGAACTAACATCTAACATTCTTTCTAGTTCTGATCCCAAGTTCTCAGTGGTCACTTCTTATTATGAATTGTCTTCTTATGCTGTTTTCCTCCAAGGAGAGAACACACTGATTCAAGAATAAAATATTCAGCCTGTCTGTTTCAAAAGAATGAGTTGGCATTCTCATTTATATACCACTCCTTCCATCTATTTTTTGAAAAAGTCACTTTCAGGAGCCTGACTTCTCTGCATACATTTTAGAGCCTAGGAAGTCAGCTCAGGTCCTTGAACACAAAGATAACATTCAAGTACTTCTCCCTATCTGGGTTTATCTGAACACTCCAGTCTTCTTCAAGTGGAAGTATATAGTGTATACAGTTCAATGTATAATTGATTCAATGCCCAATGTACTTCATGAATTTTTGTCTTGTCCTTATGTAGGGTTCATACTAACCTACAATGAATTATTCAAGTTTTGTATTCATGCTAACAAAGTAAGCATAAGTATTTAAAATCTAAATCCAAGGTCAATGGAACTTTTGGCAATAGGACCACTTTGCTGGATCCATGTTAAATGGCTGTACATACAGAAGAAAAGAACTTCTCTTAGAAAGACCATGAAGATCTTTATCAACCTCCAACTCAAGATTCCAATAGTTTTCCTATCATTTTGGCCTCAAATGTCTAAAAAAAAGTCTGGCATTGTTAAGATCAAAAATTCCAATAGAACTTATTGACATAGTGATCAATATAGCATAGGTGGTAATATCTATCAACCTGCCACTGAAACTTAAAGCTTTTAATGTTGTTTCCTTGCTGCCATTTTGTTCTGTTCAGAATTTGAGTTAAGACTGGAAAGTTTTGAGGGCAAAATCTCAGAAATCTGCTTCTTGATGGTTTGTACATCCCAGTAACTATGTCCTTAGTTTCACAGTCCATTACTGTTCAAGGTGGTAAATTAAGATACCTGACAGTTGAATTATGGAACTCAGAGAGGAAAATGAGAATATCCTATGAATATTAATATTTTGTTTGCTTGCTTGTCTGTTTTGGGGCCACACCAGGTGGTGCTCATGGCTTATTCTTGGCTCTCCACTCAGAGATCTCTCCTGGTAGTAATCAGAACATATTTTGGAGTACTGAGGATTTAACCTGGGTTGTCTGCATGCAAGTCAAGTGTACCATTATTATGTTATTCTGAGAATATTATTTAATATTAAACATGTTTAAAAATTCGTCCTGTTTTTCTGGAATATATTGTTGAGGATATGAAGAAAAGGCAATACTTGTGCAGTAAATTTTTGTGATGTAGCCATTCTGGAAAATAAGATGGAAGTTTCCTGAACAATAAAAGAGAAAGATGAAGGCTAAAGAGATAATACAATGGGTAGGACCCTTGCATTGCACATGACCAACCTGGTTCAATTCCTAGCATTCCATATGGTTCCCTGAGTCTCTGAAATGATTCCTGAATGCAGAGCCATCAATAACTCCTGAACACCACTGGGTATGACACAAATATAGAGAGAAAGAAGGGTGATGGAGAGATGGGGGGAGATAGAGAAAGAGAAGGAGGGAGGAAGAACAATGACCCACTAACCTTCCTCTGGGTATTTACTCCAAAATTATAATTTTTCTGCCCAAGTTACATCTACATTCCCACAATCATTGCAGCATTATTCACTATAGGCAAGACCTGGCAACAATCTAACTGCCATGAATAGATGTAGGGATTTTAATGGGATCTTTATAAACAATAGACTATTGCTCAGCCATTAAATTAAAAACCTGGCACCAGAGCAATAGTACAGCGGTAAGGCATTTGCCTTGAATGCAGTCAACACAGGACAGACCCTGGTTGAGTCCCGGCATCCCATATGCTCCCCTGAGCCTGCCAAGAGCGACTTCTGAGCACAGAGCCAGGAGTAATTCCTGATCGTTTTGGGGTGTGGCCCAAAACCCCCAAAAAATCAATAATAAAAATAAATAAAATCCTGCCATTTGTTATAACATAGATGGGCTTTGAGAACATCATGCTAAAAGAAGAACAGCAAACAAAGATCAATATCACATAGTCTCATTGACAGATGTAATCTAATCCTAGTAAGTTCATAGGAGCTAAGGAATGAGGAGTGGGGGTAAAGGAGAACATGCTGGTCGAAGGTTATAAACTGCCAGGTATTATATGAAAACATTTTGGGTCTAAGAGACACACAGACTTCAGTTCCCAGTAGAGTAAGGTACACTTGAAAGTTGCTGTAAGTATAGCGCCTAATGTTTTTTCCATAACAACAAAACAACATGGTAGCTATGTGAGGAGAGAGATGTGATAAGGAACATACTGTGCTCTTTCACAATCAGTGCCAGTAGCAAATCATCACAGTGAACACCTTCAGCTTGCATAATAATACGTATCAATTATATCTCTATCAACTGGATGACTAAAAAAGACACCGCTTCACTCAACTGTAAGAAAGTAAGAGAAATGAACCTCTACAGGATTTCAGATCGAGCAGATCGACTGATGCTCACAGCTTCCAGGGCTCTTGTGAGTTCAGTGCTGAGAATGAAGCAACGCTGGAATCTTCATGCTCTGCTGTGCTTTGTCTCTGTGCCTGTGTCTTCACTGTTCTGCATCCATGACGTGAGTCATGGTCTCCACCTGGATTACTCTTTCCTTCCTGTTTTTAATAGCTGTTATCCAGGCTAGTCCTTCATTTTAGAACCAACCTAAATATAGCCTCCACACTGTATTATCAGATCCAGTCCACCTCTCTCTTTCTACCCCACCTCCACCTGCAATCCTTCCCCCACTAATAGCCTCTTACACTCTACTTCCTACTTTGCAGAATAATTATTGTTATGTTTTACTTAACCCTAATCTAGTTAATCTTCTCAATGACAAGATTATTTTTCTCTCAATCCATCCTGATCTTTCTCATTGCCTAACACACTCTAAAACATAATTAAGCCCAGAAAGGAATGAATAAAATGAATGAATGTCTAACTTCCTTCAATTACAATTAATTTTAGCCCACACATACTGAACTAGAACCTCTATTTCCCTATCAGCCAATGCAAGACAAATTGGTTTGTGGGTACAAAATCTATCACTATAACTTTCTCCTCACTCAAAATACATAATGGATCTAAAGAAAAGACAATTGAATATTATTGGGCCAAATAAAATTTGCCAAAATGCATGTACATTCTTTTTTTTTTTAATCGAGTTTCCCACATTTGGGGAAATTGCAGGGGTCAGCACACCCGGAGTGCAATGGGTGAGCCTCGCCCTGGGGAAACCACCTTCGTGATCATGGTATCTCCCCTGCCAGGTAAGTATGCATGTACATTCTGACTTGATGTGTTTGCATTGTGTGTAAACTTTGATGAGACAGAAGTGAGACTGTCTTCACTTCTCTATACAATCTAGAGCTTTCTGATATAAGATTCATGAATAACAATTAAATCTTGCCCTTTTATGTTACTTCAATTAACGAATTTGAAATGTAATACAATCGAGAAGACAGTGAGCTCACATTGAACTGTTGGAGAAGTTTTCAGATGCTTGGGTAAGCTTTGTGCTTGAAGTTCTCTTGAACTTAATAAATGAAGGCCATAAGTACCACAGCACAAACCTAACCTCAATGCTACCCTACAAAGTACCTTAATATTCCCCTGGAAAAACTGAGTAAATGGTACCTAGGGTACAGTCACTACCACGAGGCAAATATTAGTGAGATTCAGTCTCCAACATACTCCTATCTTTTTTCCCCTGGGTTTTGGTTTCCTGAGACACACCTATGGAAGTGCTCAGCGCTTACTCCTGATTCTGTGCTCAGAGATCACTTTTAGTGAGGCTCAGGGGACCATATCAGGGACAGGGGATCAAACACAGGTTGATCGTATACAAAGCAAGAACTCTACATGCTGTACAAACATATTTTTCCCAACATGTTCCAATCTTAAATCAGACCCTGGAAAGAAGAAAATGTCAATAAAGCAGTAAAATAAGGAGCCTTTACCAAGCAGCTTAAATTTCATTGTCAGGCTAATTGATACTTATATTATCCCTATTCTCTGTAACACTCTGGTCAATATGTTTAACTAAATTTGTTCATCTTAATGCCAAGCTTTCTGTTGGTCATTTGGGGCTAAAATATTAGGGAATGAGGAGTGCTGAGTAGCAAATAGGGAGAAACCATTATGGTCTTTCAAAAGAAGCCCTTCACTTCTGAATGTGCAGCCACTCAAAATAGATCCCAGAATTTATTTATCCAAAACACCCTACTATGCAAATCTAAACTAAAAAAAAAATCATCAGAGAAACTTAGAAACTAAGTCTCTCTCACACATTCACTTTCCTTCCAGAAAAGTCTAATAGGAAATCAATCAGAAGGGGTAAAGGTTTTTATTAAATTTCTTCTGGTGATTTTACAACTGGCACTCAAACAGTGACCCAGGGACCCAAGAAGACCCCAGTGATAGTGAGTGACTTGACCCTCTGGTGGATGATCACCATGACGACCCTCTCAAGCTGGACTGAATGTGCAGCACCTTTCTTTTTTTCTTTTTTTTTTTTTGTTTAAATATTTCAAAAGTATTTTTATTTTATAGCTAATATTTATGAATCTGAATTTCTTTTTTAATAATATCTTTATTTAAACACCTTAATTACAAACATGATTGTGGCTAGGTTTCAGTCATGTAAAGAACACCCCCCTTCACCAGTGCAACATTCCCACCACCAATGTCCTAAATCTTCCTCCTCCCCACCCCACCCACACCTGTACTCTAGACAGGCTTTCCAGTTCCCTCATTCATTCACATGGTTATGGTAGTTCTCAGTGTAGTTATTTCTATAACTGCACTCACCGCTCTTTGTGGTGAGCTTCATGAAGTAAGCTGGAACTTCCAGCCCTCCTCTCTTTGTCTCTGAGGATAGTTGCAAAGATGACTTTTATTTTTCTTAAAACCCATAGATGAGTGAGACTATTCTGCATCTAACTCTCTCCCTCTGACTTATTTCATTCTGCATGTTAGATTTCATGTGTGCACCTTTCACTGAGACACTGGTGCACATGGCCCTCATTCTGAATGGGTTTATATTGCTCTGGTCCATCTACCTACATTTCTCATCTGGATGCCAGGCTCCCTAGAGATTCTTCTGCACACATGCCACAAGAGGAGAAGGGTGCCTTCTCAATGGTGACTAGTTCTCATTCTAGAGGCCTTCCCAGGGCTGATAATTTATCATTTACTACTGGCACTAAACCAGAAAAATCCCATCTCCCACCAAGGATGATGAGCTGGCTACCATCTCTGAAGACTCAGAGTATGAAAACACCTCAACCAGAGACATCCCCACACCCTAAGCCCTGAGTCAGGTGGACAAGCCAGTGCTGGCAATCCAAGTCCCAGGCACTGTCAGATGGCTGAATGTCTGAAATGGTTACAAATTTATCAACATAAATGACACCAAAAAAAGATGTCTTTGTTCATTGGACAGCTACTAAGAGAAATAATCCCAGGAAGCTTCTATGTAGCATTAGAGATGAAGAGACTGTGGAATTGGATGTCGTGAAAAGAGAGAGGAGTTCTAAACTTTTATTACAATGCTCAGTGTAAGAATGTTTAAGAATTTTCAAGTTAAGTGTATTTGCGAAAAGTTCTAATGTTTATGTCCAGAGAAGTCTATTTAAAAATGTGTGATATGGAAAGATATAGAAAAAGCTGATTGTTTTGAGAATTATGCAAACAATTTAAATGTTGATGCTATTACAGCCAACTTTTATTGTGCCTATGCAAAATAACAACCACTTTTATAAGTTCTGATCTGGGGTTCCTACCTCTTGCAGAGAACAATAGAACACAACTTAAGTACTTCTCTCAATTTTTTTTTTAACAAAAAAGGGGCAGTTGAGGGCCAGAGCAGTGGCACAAGCTATAGGGCATCTGCCTTGCACATGTTAACCTAGGATGGACTGCAGTTCCATCCCCTTGCTTCCCATTTGGTCCCCCAAGCCAGGAGCGATTTTTGAGCACAGAACCAGGAGTAACCCCTAAGCTTCACCGGTGTGACCCAAAACCAAAAGGGGGGGGGGGGCAGTTGTTAGATTATACCTGGTCTTACCCAAAACAAAGATCATCCCTTATTTCTTTGTATATATTTGTTTATAACTTGGTTGTACCCCAAAACAGATATTGTCTTACATGTAAACCTGGGACTGGTTCAAGATAGCCTGAGCTATCTGTACTTACTCATCTTACTCCCCCACCTTTGAGGGTCTCTGTACTCAATAAAAAAAAAATGACTGTTCTGACAGGCAACTGGCTTTCCACATGAAGTAAAAGATTGACAGACTAAACATGTTTCACCCTCAGCCTGGTTTGGATTATTTCATGCGTGACTCTGATTCAGACTCTTTCACCCAGGATTAAAAATACAGCATGTGGGGTGATTTTACAGAGCCCAAATCTATTTTGTACTGTTTTGTGTAACTGGGCTAATCACATTCTGGTTTAGAGGACCAAATGTCCTCACAGTTTACCAGAACTGGGCTCTTGATAGAAATTATTTCTGATCTAAAATGTTGTTTCTTTATCTTTCTTAGTCACCCAGTGAAGTTATACTTTTGTCAAAGAACTGAATCTCGGGAGAAATTAAAATCAACAGAGAAATTAATGGACCAGTTTCTTATGTAACTATGGAAATAGTTACATAAAATTCTTCAGTGGAGAAAATTAAGCTCCTTGAGGATATAATTAAAGGTAGTTCAGAGTGAACAGAAGAAAGCTAAGGACCAATGTTGGGCCTCAAATCTCATAATGAGAGTAGGGAAAGAGGGGAGAGGAAGAAGCTGCAGGAAATGCAATTCATTAAGATATAAATACTTAAGTATGATATGTCACCAAATTTACCTTAACTATATTAAGTCTTTAGTTTATGTCACTGGGCAAAACCAACTTTAATTTATATGCAATAAAATTGTTGAGGAAAACCAGACTGCCAACATTATTCTACACGGGCTAAACAACTTCAATGCATGCATAATAAAAAGGCCACGGTAAGTCACACTGCCAAAACTGTTCCCCATGAATCTCAACTTCCACATTTAGGAATGAGACAGGTCGCATTTCATTATCACAGTCAAGTGCAAGTCAGAGGAGAGATAACATCTTCTAGTTGTATTTCATTAGGAACTGGGCAGAAAGACTAATTTTCACAGAGGAGAGTTCTTAAACATCTCCAGCCAGTCATTATTCAAAATGTCAGAGCAGATACCAACTGAGCAGCTTTCCAACTGAGCAAAATAGCATATGGAAATATTAAAGTTAGTTGTAAATGTGTGAAAGCTCAAAAATGCAAATAAAGACTCACTTAAGCATATTGTTATGGAAGCCATGTTGATTTATTTGCAGTTGTTTTTTGTTGTTGTTTTGTTTTTTTGCAAATCCATTTATGCTAAGGAGAAATAAATATGATTTGATTGGCTTTAACCACTACTGAACAATCAGAGCATGTATGAAAAAGGTGGGAATCCTCTGCTTGGTCTCCCCAGGCTCTGCTTAGCAAGTAGTACCTTTAATTTCCTAAGCAAGAAACCTTGAAATTATTTAATTCCATTGCTGAAATTGCTTCTATAGTTTCATCAACATTATCATTCACATGGGAAAGAGAGATAGAAACTGTCAGATCAAATTCAGTTTTGTAATATATCCACTTGAAGTCATAAACAACTGAAAAAGAATCATTTATCAGACACTCGGCTGTTTTGACAGAATACCAAGTAAAATGAATACTCTAAACAATTTGATTAGTGTAGAAAGTCAATCTGAAGAATACTTGAAATCAGGAAGTGTTTTTAAACAGAATTCTTTCTGATCCACTTACTTGAAATCAAGTAGACTTTTTGCCAATGGCTGTCTGACTTTGTGTTTTTACAAACACGCTATTATTTAACATCACCTCACTAACTGGTCCCACCCAGGGTGAAATAAGGTGACCAGATAGCAACTTACACTTGCCAAGCTTGTGGAAATTTAGGTTTGCAAGTAAAGTTCTGCAAACCAAGCATCTTAGTTTTTCCAAAACAACTGGCTCTGAAATCATTTTATTAAAGGAAATCTGTATAATGATGTCAGCAAGTATGGGTTTCATTTCATGCATTTATACAATAATCCCTACTCTTATCTATGGGGAATATACTCCAATACACTCAGGGTACTCTTGAAACTATGAATACTACCAAAATGTGTAGGTCTCAAGCTTTAACGAAATATATAGAGATGTAAAAGTTTGTTAGACACAGTAAGAGATGAAGAAAAATAATAAAATGAAGCAACAGTCACATATTCACATAATAAAAGCTATGTGAATGTGGTATTTCTCTTTCAAAATATCCTATTGTACTTATTCTCACAGTATGGTTGACAGGAAACTGAAACTTAAGAAAAGGGGGAGATTACTGTTACTTAAAATATGCTTATGGGATGTGGCTCAAGTGCTAGGGCACATGCTTTGCTGATTAAGGCCCTGAGTTTAATCCCCAAGCTCATATGACCTCCTGAGTACCACTGGGTGACCTCCCTGAAAGAAAATTTAACAAAGTTGAATGTATAAATCAATGAGGGAACGTTCTTTATTAGACCTATTAGATGCCCTAATTTTGGATTTGGGAAATAGTTCATCCTAAGCATTACATAGACAGCTCAGGATACTGCAGAGTGTTAGTACCTTGGATTATGAGTCTCAACAGGAACAGTTGGTAATGACTGGAGGCATTTTGACAGGTGGGGGTTGAGGGTGCCACAGGCATCTAGAGGATAAACAACATAATGTAGAGGACAGCCCCGTGGGACAAAGAATTCTCCAGCCCAAAATATCAGTACTGCTAGAGGCAAGAAACTCTTGACTCTAATAAAGTAAACCAACTGATTAGTTGGGTGTTTGGTTTTTTGTTTGTTTTCTGTTGTTATTGGGTTTTTTGTTTGTTTGTTTGTTTGTTTGTCTGTTTAGGTGTAACAGCCTTCGAGTGTTGATACAGAAGGCTAGGAGCGAGAAGGAAGAAAGCCTATGAGAACTCTAGTTCTTGTTGGTTCCAAGAGGTAAATAAAGGCTTAAAGACAATATTTAAGAGGGGATGGGGGGGGGCCGGAGAGATAGCATGGAGGTAAGGTGTTTGCCTTTCATGCAGGAGGTCATCGGTTCGAATCCCGGTGTCCCATATGGTCCCCCGTGCCTGCCAGGAGCAATTTCTGAGCCTGGAGCCAGGAATAACCCCCTGAGCACTGCTGGGTGTGACCAAAAAAAAAAAAAAAAAGAGGGGATGGGGGGGGAGGGACACACACCCGGAATTGCCCAAGGCTTATTCTTTTTTTTTTTTTTTTTTTTTTTTTTTTTTTGCACCAAAGCTTTTTCTTGATTCTGAGCTCAGGGATCACTTTTGGCAGGGATTGGAGACCCATATTAGGTATTGGGGATCAAACCAATCAACTGTGCACAAAGCAAGTGGCCTACTTGCTGTGCTCCAGCCTCATAGCGCATTTTTTTAATATCTTTATTTAAGCACCATGATTATAAACATGTTTGTAGTTGGGTTTCAGTCATAAAAAGTACATCCCCTTCACCAGTGCAACGCCAACAATGCCGCCCATCTTCCTACTCCACATCCCCTGCCTGTCTTTAAGGCAACCATTCTATTTCTCTTACTCATTACCATTTTCATGATAGTTGTTTGTATAGTTATTTTTCTTCGTAGTAAGATTCATATCTTGGGCTGGTTCTTCCAGACCTCATCTCTATTGTCTGTGGGTATTACTACCATATTGTTTTTTATTTTTCTTAAATCCCCAGATGAGTGAGACTATTTTATGTCAATTTCTCTCCCTCTGTTTTATTTCACTCACCATGGTACATTTTTTAAGAACAAATTTTGATTATTTAGAAGAGCCTCGATTTCCCAATATGCTTTTTTTGTTTGTTTTGTTTTGTTTTGGGGCCACACCCGATGGCATCCAGTAGTTACTCCTAGTTCTGAGCTCAGAAATCATTTGTGGCAGGTTCAGGGAACTATATTGGATGCTGGGGATCAATCCCAGGTCACCCAGGTGCAAGGCAAACACCTTATCTACTGTGCTATTACCTAGGCCCCGATCTCTCTTATGTTACTTACATAAGGGCCTCTAAACTTTACATTTTCTAGTCCCACTTTTATTGTAAAAATACCTTTGATAAAGCCAAACTATTTTTTTGGTGGTGGCGGAAACATCCAGTGGTGCTGAGGACTTACCCCAGTTTTTGCACTAAGGGATGGCTCTTGACAGGTTCAGGGGAATGATGTGGGGTGCCAGGGAACAAACCGGGTACACCAAATGCAAAGCCTTACCCACTATACTATGTCTGAGTTGCCAAACTGCTTTCTGCACTGTTATCAATTTTGCTAAAGTCCTTCTAAGACATTATACAAATTAAGACTGTCTTAACCGATAAAATGGTATTTGTTTTCATTAACAATATTTGATTGTTTTTTATGAAACTATATATGGATAAGTATATATAAAAAGAGAGGAATGTATATATGCCTCAGAGGATTCATCTCAGAATTAAATTATCACTAATAATACTTGGTAATTTAAACAAAAGCATTTAAAAATTTTTAAATACCCATACCTTATTTTTTTAGTTATTTCTTATGTTTCCTACAACTGAAAATGTATCCACATAAAATAATTAAGAGGGAAAATTTAAGGGAACAAACAACTGATTCATCCAGCATAAAGTTAGTGAATGCAGTAAAGATATTTACACATTACTTTTTGCTAAATTTTTGACGTATGACAAGAATTTTAAATTAACTCTTTTAGCTAGGGCTAAACTGCAATAATGCCAAGTAGAGATAAAGAAGCTGCATGTGTATTTTTGAAATTCCAAGTCAGGAGCAAAAAAAGAGATTACCCAAAAGATTACACAGATAGAAGCACCCTAGGATAAATCCAGCACTGACTGTAACACAGTATCAACAGCCTTTTGAAAGAGAGAGGTAGCACAGCACAGGGCCCCTGAGCTAAAAGAATGGGATTTAGGATAAGGTTGAGGGGATCTGAGAAGATGTTCCACCCTCTTAGCAAACAGAGAAGTTAAGAGGTTTTAGGGGGAAAGGAAGCTTTTGAATTTGGAAATCAAGGCAGTGCTAGTGACAATAAGTGGAAAGGGATAATGGAGAACAAGAGTGTCCAAGCTGATTCTAATTGCACAGCCAGTTGAAAGATCATTTCTGTGAGTTCCCTGAGCCAAGTCCTGTCCATCTTCAGGAGTCAACATACCCAAGTCATATCTTAGTTTCCAAGGAAACAGGATTAAAACTGGCATTATTGTTTATCTCTTGATTTTCACAGACAACTAATATCACCAAATGTCGTTTCTATAACATTTTTCTTTTTCGAACTAAAGTCACTTATTACCTACTTCACTTCTCAAAGGCGCTGATCAAAGGAAACATTCAAGAAAATTCCCCTAAAACTCTCAATCAAGGAGGAGATTTACCTTTCAGATAAACTTGTAAACTTCCTTTTGCTGAACACCTAGTACTGTAAACAGCAAATCTCTTCATGTTTAATCTTCACTGCCAGGAAATGATACAGCACTTAATGGAAGGAACTAGAATCAGTGAAGGTGCCTGGTACATCTGTGTCTTTCATCCTGTTATTGTTCTTTA
Source organism: Suncus etruscus (assembly GCF_024139225.1). Lineage (NCBI taxonomy): Eukaryota > Metazoa > Chordata > Mammalia > Eulipotyphla > Soricidae > Suncus > Suncus etruscus. The sequence goes on from NC_064857.1 coordinate 78,638,216, forward strand.
ACTTACTTAGTCCTAGTTTCCATTGTAGAACCTGTTTTATCATTGGTCAATCTCAGTTCCCTTGTAGAGAAAAAAGTTAATAAATAAACATACATATATAATCATTTTTTGGGGGTCGTACCAGGCATCAAACCAAAGGTCTTACACATGCAAGACAACTGCTAGACTGTTGAGCTTCATTCCTGGTCCCTCATGTATAAACATTTAGTTCATAAAAATAGGGACCAAGGAGATCATGCATAGGATAGGATAGCCCCAGAGGGGCCCTGGAGAACTGCTTGAGAGACCCATAAATACATACATACATAAATACATAAATAAATAATTAATTCAGTGGTTTTAAACCTTACCTATAAATGTTTTGACACTATTTCTACTGAAAAATTGAATGAATATCCTTTTTCCTTGCATCTGGCCAACTTTAATGACTAGTCAACAATTAAACTACTCCATTAATGAAGCTAGAAGACTTCAAAGACTTAATTCCAAGAGATGGCACTACTCTGATTTCTTTGACTAGAGCCATATTGGAATTCTGAGCCACTCTGTCAACAAGTCTATAGTTCCTTCTTGGAACTGCTGGGCTGGATTCGACCCCAAACTAGCCCATTTCTGAAAGATCACATGAACAAAGAGGTTCAGTTAGCCCCCAGATGTTCTACTTTCCTGCATTTTTAGTTCTTGCTAATGACACTCCATCTGAGAAAGTCTAATTTAGGACCTAGCCATGTATTCCTTAACTCTTTGGTTACAGAGTAAACAGAAAGATAACCGTGTTGACTCTATTTGGGGTGCTTTATTAGTTAACAATTAGCATATTCATGATAACAGTAACATGCAGATGGTATCCAACAAAGAAAATTTCTAGTCTCCTTAACTCCCCTAAAAGATGCTACTGTCAGAAAGAATAGGGTGGTAAGAAAGCTTGTTCATTAAGGAAAAGGTTGACAATGGATATTAAAATCATTAAGTGAAAGGTTAACAGAACACTGAATAATCACTTCTATAGCTTATTTGCTGATCACAGAAGAGAATAACATCCCTTGCAATGGAGAGATTACAGTTGTGTAACCATCTTCAACAGAGTATCAAATATGTGAGCACAAATACAAGGCCAGATATTTCAGGCTTCCTGAAAGGATGGAATACAAAGCATACAGCAAAGTTGCTTTTGAACTATGATCCCTAAACAGGTAACTTTAATCCAACCTAAACTTTATTATTTGTTTGCTTTGGAAACTCATGCTTGGTTGTGCCCAGGGGCTATCCCTGGCTCTGTGAAAACTATATGAGGTGTTAGGGGTTTTAATTGGGGTCAGTAAATATGAGGCAAGTGCCTTAACCACAGTACTCTCCTGAAGCCCCCAATCTAAGCTTTAAAATTAACAATCTAGAAATCATAGGAAAGAGAACTATATAAACCGTATGAAAAGGTAACTGTCAGACGTCAAAGTTAGACTGTGGAGATATTCTACAAAATATCTGACCTAATTTCTCCCTTCAAAAAAAAAAAGAGAAGAAACTGTACCAATTGAGAGAACTAAAGGCTATAACATTCCAATGCACTGTCATCTTTGTTTATGTCCCCGCTCAAAACCATCTATAAAAGACATTGTGAGGACAACTGTGAATATTTTAATATGGGCAGGCTATTACTGATATTAAGAAAATAGTGTCCATTTTGTTATATATGATAATGGCATTATGATTATGTAGGAAAACATCCTTTTAGAAAGGTATGCTAAGGATTTTAGAGGTCATATGTTTTAGTATCTATAATTCACAATGGCTCAGCATCAGAAAAAAAATTTAATGAAACAAATATGGGCAATGTTAATTATTATTGAGTCTGGGTATTAAACTTATGTTTATTCTATCATCAGTTCTAATTTCTATATGTTTAAAATATTTTCATAATAAACATTTTCTAGATTTAAAATATAATTACAATAATATATAAAATAAAGTTCATTCAGATATTTTAAATTAAGTCTCTTCTGATACACTCAAAATATATCTTTACACATATAGAAAAAAACACAGAACTATTTGCCTCAGTACCATCTAGTCTACCCAGCCTATTTTGTTTTAATGAAACAAAGACCTTTTCTCACTTAAGTGTGATCAAGAGAAGTGGCCAAAAAGAAAACCATACTTGTATATATAAATACTTTTATGTATATATAATAAAAGAATTATATTCATAAAACAGTAAGAAAAATCTCAAGAAATGATTTTAGGAAAACAAAAAGATTAAACTTGATCCATATATAAAGCCAAACACAAATAATTAATTCAATGGGTTAAAGACATATATTTAGGGGCCGGGCGGTGGTGCTGGAGGTAAGGTGCCTGCCTTGCCTGCGCTAACCTAGGACGGACCGCGGTTCGATCCCCCGGCGTCCCATATGGTCCCCCAAGAAGCCAGGAGCTACTTCTGAGCACATAGCCAGGAGTAACCCCTGAGCCTCACAGGGTGTGGCCCAAAAACAAAAAAAAAAAAAAAAAAAAAAAAAAAGACATATATTTAGACCAAAAAAATTTAAACACATAGAAGAAAATTGTCTGTTACAGTCCAGAATCTCAATATCAGAACTGCATTTAGAAATTCATCTCCAAAGGCAAGAAAAGCAAAAGTCAAAGTAAATAACTGGCTCAAATTCAAAAGATTTTACACAGCAAAAGAAACTGCCACAAAAAAAAGAAAGAAAATAATCAGCAACTGGAAAAAGATATATATCTATATATAGAGATATTCAGATATCAGATAGTATCAAAAAAAAGTTATGCAACAAAAAAGAAAGCAACCTAATCATTAAATGGGCAAGACACTAAGAGAAATTATTCCACAGACAACATGTAGGTCAAAGGTTTTGTGTAGAGAACACAGTACTTTCTTGCATATGGCTGACTCTGTTTGATACTCAGCACCATATAAGATTCCCCAATTACTGCCATGGGTCACTTCTGGGCAGAGCCAGAAATAGCCCCTGAACAGGTCTGTATGTGACTGTAAAGCTGTAAAGCAAAAATAAAATAAAATAAAATAAAACGAAACAACAAAAAGACAACATAAAGATGGCTCGATAGATAAACATAAAAACATGATAAAATATTCATCATAACTTATTATCAGAGAAATGAAAAGCAAACTACAATGAAATAGTAACTTATACCCATGACACTGGCCTATATAAAAGAAAGAGTGGAAACAGTTGAGGGTTGGAGGAAACCTGGATCATTGTAGACAAATGAAGTGATGGAGTTGTGGAATTGGAGTTGGAAATGTATGATTGAAATTCTTTTAGAGACAGTTTTGTAAATAATGCTATGTAAAAATTTTAAGAATTTTAATTTATAAAGGGGAAACAACCAGTGTTTACTAAAATGAAAGAAAAAGAAACTCTTGTGCACTGTTAGTGGAACTAGAAATAGATTCCTCTACCCTGGAGAGTCCTTGACAAAGAAAATCCTAAATCTCAAGTGATCCAGCAATATTACTCATAGGGTTTTTGCCCAAAAGGTATGAAAGCTATGAAATATTCTTTACCTTGAAAGAATATTTGCACCTCTATATTCAAACCAGCATTATTCATAATAGCCAAGCCATGAAATTAAATTAAGTGTCTGTCAAAAGATAACTGGATAGAGGGGCTGTGTACTCAATGGAATACAATTCTGCCATTTAAAAAAGATGAAATTGTGCCTTTGGGACAAAACGGATAGAATGTGAGATAATTATACTAAGCAAAATAAGAAGTAAGACTGGTGAGACAGTGAGATGGGTGAGGCATTTACCTTTCACATGGCTGATCCAGTTTTGATCAACAGCACTCCCAGATTGTCCTCAGATCCCCACAAAGATTGGTACCCGAGCACAAGCAGGAATAAGTCCTGAGCACCACTGCTGAGTGTGACCCAAAAACTATAAAAAAATAAAATAAAAAAAAAGAAAGAAAGAAAGAAAGAAAAAGCAACTGAAAGGTAATAGTTGGATGCATTCTTTCATATGTGGAATATGAACTACTAAAATAAACTAATGAACAACAAAACTACCACATAGACTCAGTGAAAATTGAAGAAATGGGGGGTGTCTGGGAAAATGTCCAGCAAGAACTTTTTGGTGGTGGGACACCCAAAATTGTGTTACCAAGAATGGTGACAATTATACACATACAGAGGTGTGGCAATCTCCCTTAAAATTCCAAAATACATTTTTTATTTATAATATCTTTATTTAAGCATCTTAATTACAAATGATTATGATTATGTTTCAGTCATGTAAAGAACACCCCCCTTCACCAGTGCAACTTTCCCACCACCAATGTCCCAAATCTCTCTCCATCCCAACCCACCCCCACCTGTACTCTAGACAGGCTTTCCAGTTCCCTCATTCATTCACATGCTTATGGTAGTTCTCGGTGTAGTTATTTCTATAACTGCACTCACCACTCTTTGTGGTGAGCTTCATGAAGTGAGCTGGAAGTTACAGCCTTCCTCTCATTGTCTCTAAGGATTGTTGCAAAAATGACTTTTATTTTTCTTAAAACCCATAGATGAGTAAGACTATTCTGCATCTCTCTCTCCCTCTGACTTATTTCACTCAGCATAATAGATTCCATGTACATCCATGTATAGGAAAATTTCATGACTTCATTTCTCCTGACGGCTGCATAATATTCCATTGTGTATATGTACCACGGTTTCTTTTTTTTTTTTTTCATGTCTTTTTTTTTTTATTTAAACACCTTGATTACATACATGATTGTGTTTGGGTTTCAGTCATAAAAGGAACACCACCCATCACCAGTGCAACATTCCCATCACCCAAGTCCCAAATCTCCCTCCTCCCCACCCAACCCCCGCCTGTACCCTAAACAGGCTCTACATTTCCCTCATACATTCTCAATATTAGGACAGTTCAAAATGTAGTTATTTCTCTAACTAAACTCATCACTCTTTGTGGTGAGTTTCCTGAGGTGAGCTGGAACTTCCAGCTCTTTTCTCTTTTGTGTCTGAAAGTTATTATTACCAGGGTGTCTTTCATTTTTCTTAAAACCCATAGATGAGTGAGACCATTCTGCGTTTTTCTCTCTCTCTCTCTGACTTATTTCACTCAGCATAATAGATTCCATGTACATCCATGAATAGGAAAATTTTATGACTTCATCTCTCCTGACAGCTGCATAATATTCCATTGTGTATATGTACCACAGTTTCTTTAGCCATTCGTCTGTTGAAGGGCATCTTGGTTGTTTCCAGAGTCTTGCTATGGTAAATAGAGCTGCAATGAATATAGGTGTAAGGAAGGGGTTTTTGTATTGTATTTTTGTGTTCCTAGGGTATATTCCTAGGAGTGGTATAGCTGGATCGTATGGGAGCTCGATTTCCAGTTTTTGGAGGAATCTCCATATCGCTTTCCATAAAGGTTGAACTAGACAGCATTCCCACCAGCAGTGGATAAGAGTTCCTTTCTCTCCACATCCCCGCCAACACTGTTTATTCTCATTCTTTGTGATGTGTGCCATTCTCTGGGGTGTGAGGTGGTATCTCATTGTTGTTTTGATTTGCATCTCCCTGATGATTAGTGATGTGGAACATTTTTTCATGTGTCTTTTGGCCATGTGTATTTCTTCTTTGTCAAAGTGTCTGTTCATTTCTTCTCCCCATTTTTTGATGGGGTTAGATGTTTTTTTCTTGTAAAGTTCTGTCAGTGCCTTGTATATTTTGGAGATTAGCCCCTTATCTGATGGGTATTGGGTGAATAGTTTCTCCCACTCAGTGGGTGGCTCTTGTATCCTGGGCACTATTTCCTTTGAGGTGCAGAAGCTTTTCAGCTTAATATATTCCCATCTGTTAATCTCTGCTTTCACTTGCTTGGAGAGTGCAGTTTCCTCCTTGAAGATGCCTGTAATGTCCTGGAGTGTTTTGCCTATGTGCTGTTCTATATATCTTATGGTTTTGGGGCTGATATCGAGGTCTTTAATCCATTTGGATTTTACCTTCGTACATGATGTTAGCTGGGGGTCTAAGTTTAATTTTTTGCAAGTGGCTATCCAATTGTGCCAACACCACTTGTTGAAGAGGCTTTCCCTGCTCCATTTAGGATTTCCTGCTCCTTTATCAAAAATTAGATGGTTGTATCTCTGGGGAACATTTTCTGAGTATTCAAGCCTATTCCACTGATCTGAGGACCTATCCTTATTCCAATACCATGCTGTTTTGATAACTGTTGCTTTGTAGTACAGTTTAAAGTTGGGAAAAGTAATTCCTCCCATATTCTTTTTCCCAATGATTGCTTTAGCTATTCGAGGGTGTTTATTGTTCCAAATGAATTTCAAAAGTGTCTGATCCACTTCTTTGAAGAATGTCATGGGTATCTTTAGAGGGATGGCATTAAATCTGTATAATGCCTTGGGGAGTATTGACATTTTGATGATGTTAATCCTGCCAATCCATGAGCAGGGTATGCGTTTCCATTTCCGTGTGTCCTCTCTTATTTCTTGGAGCAGAGTTTTATAGTTTTCTTTGTATAGGTCCTTCACATATTTAGTCAAGTTGATTCCAAGATATTTGAGTTTGTGTGGCACTATTGTGAACGGGGTTGTTTTCTTAATGTCCATTTCATCCTTATTACTATTGGTATATAGAAAGGCCATTGATTTTTGTGTGTTAATTTTGTAGCCTGCCACCTTGCTATATGAGTCTATTGTTTCTAGAAGCTTTTTGATAGAGTCTTTAGGGTTTTCTAAGTAGAGTATCATGTCATCTGCAAACAGTGAGAGCTTGACTTCTTCCTTTCCTATCTGGATTCCCTTGATATCCTTTTCTTGCCTAATCGCTATAGCAAGTACTTCCAGTGCTATGTTGAATAGGAGTGGTGAGAGAGGACAGCCTTGTCTTGTGCCAGAATTTAGAGGGAAGGCTTTCAGTTTTTCTCCATTGAGGATAATATTTGCCACTGGCTTGTGGTAGATGGCCTTCACTATATTGAGAAAGGTTCCCTCCATTCCCATCTTGCTGAGAGTTTTGATCAAGAATGGGTGTTGGACCTTATCAAATGCTTTCTCTGCATCTATTGATATGATCATGTGGTTTTTATTTTTCTTGTTATTGATGTTGTGTATTATGTTGATAGATTTACGGATGTTAAACCAGCCTTGCATTCCTGGGATGAAACCTACTTGATCGTAGTGGATGATCTTCTTAACGAGGCATTGAATCCTATTTGCCAGGATTTTGTTGAGGATCTTTGCATCTGCATTCATCAGTGATATTGGTCTGTAATTTTCTTTTTTGGTAGCGTCTCTGTCTGGTTTAGGTATCAAGGTGATGTTGGCTTCATAAAAGCTATTTGGAAGTGTTTCTGTTTGTTCAATTTCATGAAAGAGTCTTGCCAAGATTGGCAGTAGTTCCTCTTGGAAAGTTTGATAGAATTCATTAGTGAATCCATCTGGACCTGGGGTTTTGTTTTTCGGCAGACATTTGATTACTGTTTTCATTTCATCAATGGTGATGGGGGTGTTTAGATATGCTACATCCTCTTCCTTCAACCGTGGAAGATTATAAGAGTCCAAGAATTGATCCATTTCTTCCAGGTTCTCATTTTTAGTGGCGTAGAGTTTTTCAAAGTAGTTTCTGATTACCCTTTGAATCTCTGTCATATCAGTAGTGATCTCTCCTTTTTCATTCCTGATACGAGTTATCAAGTTTCTCTCTCTCTCTTTCTTTGTTAGGTTTGCCAGTGGTCTATCAATCTTGTTTATTTTTTCAAAGAACCAACTTCTGCTTTCGTTGATCTTTCGGATTGTTTTCTGAGTTTTCACTTCATTGATTTCTGCTCTCAGCTTTGTTATTTCCTTCTGTCTTCCTATTCTTGGGTCCTTTTGTTGAGCATTTTCTAGTTCTATTAGCTGTGTCATTAAGCTACTCAGGTAAGCTCCTTCTTCCTTCCTGATGTGTGCTTGCAAAGCTATAAATTTTCCTCTCAGTACTGCTTTTGCTGTGTCCCATAAGTTCTGAGAGTTTGTGTCTTGATTGTCATTTGTTTCCAGGAACCTTTTTATTTCCTCCTTGATTTCATCTCGGACCCACTGGTTATTGAGCATGAGGCTGTTTAACTTCCAGGTGTTAAAGTGTTTCTTCTGAGTCCCTTTGGAGTTCACAAATAATTTCAGAGCCTTGTGGTCAGCGAAGGTACCCTGCAAAATTTCTATCCTCTTGATCTTATGGAGGTATGTTTTATGTGCCAGCATGTAGTCTATCCTGGAGAATGTCCCATGTACATTGGAGAAGAATGTGTATCCAGGTTTCTGGGGATGGAGGGTCCTATATATATCCACTAGGCCTCTTTCTTCCATTTCTCTCCTCAGGTCTAGTATATTCTTGTTGGGTTTCAGTCTGGTTGACCTGTCCAGTGTTGACAAAGCCGTGTTAAGGTCCCCCACAATTATTGTGTTGTTGTTGATATTATTTTTCAGATTTGTCAACAGTTGTATTAAATATTTTGCTGGCCCCTCATTCGGTGCATATATGTTTAGGAGAGTGAATTCTTCCTGCTCTACGTACCCCTTGATTAATATAAAATGTCCGTCTTTGTCCCTTACAACCTTCCTGAGTATAAAGTTTGCATTATCTGATATTAGTATGGCCACTCCAGCTTTTTTATGGGTGTTGTTTTCTTGGATAACTTTTCTCCAGCCTTTTATTTTGAGTCTATGTTTGTTCTGACTATTCAGGTGTGTTTCTTGTAGGCAGCAGAAGGTTGGATTGAGTTTTTTGATCCATTTAGCCACTCTGTGTCTCTTAACTGGTGCATTTAGTCCATTGACGTTGAGAGAAAGAATTGTCCTGGGATTTAACGCCATCTTTATTTCGAAATTTGGTGTGTCTTTTGGGTAGTCTTGTCTTAGATTAGGTCTTTCAGTTTTTCTCTTAAGACTGGTTTTGAGTCTGTAAAGTTTCTGAGCTGCTTTTTGTCTGTGAAACCATGTATTCTTCCGTCAAACCGGAAAGTGAGTTTTGCTGGGTATAGTATTCTGGGTGAAGCATTCATTTCATTCAGTCTTGTCACAATATCCCACCACTGCTTTCTGGCATTGAGTGTTTCTGGTGACAGGTCTGCTGTAAATCTCAGGGAAGCTTGCTTGAACGTGATTTCCCCTTTTGATCTTGCTGTTTTCAGAATTCTGTCTCTATCTGTGGGATTTGTCATTGTGACTAGGATGTGTCTTGGGGTGGTTTTTCTGGGGTCTCTTTTGGTTGGTACTCTTCGGGCATGCAGGATTTGATCACATATATTCTTTAGCTCTGGCAGTTTCTCTTTAATGATGTTCTTGACCATTGATTCTTCCTGGAAATTTTCTTCCTGGGTCTCTGGGACTCCAATGATTCTTAAGTTGTTTCTGTTGATCTTATCATAGACTTCTATTTTCGTCTGTTCCCATTCTTTGACTAATTTTTCCATTGTCTGCTCATTTGCTTTAAGTTTTTTGTCCAATCTCTCCTGCTGTATGGAATTGTTATGTATCTCATCTTCCACAGCACTAAGTCTATTCTCAGCTTCTGATACCCTGTCCCAGAGCTTATCCATTTTGTCATTCACTTCGTTTACTGACTTTTTCAGTCCTGTTAGTTGACATGTTATTTCAGTTTGGAGTTTTGTCATTTCTGCCTTCATATTTTCTTGGTTCTTATTAGTGTTCTGTTCAACTCGATCCATGGTTTCTTGGAGTCTGTTGAGCACCTTCCATATTGCTAGTCTAAAGTCCTTATCTGAGAGGTTGATTAGTTGTTCAGTCATTATCTGGTCCTCAGAATTGTCATCTTCAGTCTCTATGTCTGATGCTGGCCTGCGTTGTTTCCCCATTGTCACACTTGTATTGTGGGTTTTTCTACGTGTTGTGGTGGTATTCATTGTCTATATGATGTAGGCAGCACACTCCTCTGGCTCCTCCCTTTCTGGATGAACTGACTTGCCTCTAAGGGAGGGGAGTCCTCCGTGGATGAAGCCTCACACTGGGTCAAATCTTAGGCCCGAGCATGCAACAGAGAAGACAGTCCAGAGAGAAATGTTTGCTTCTGTGATATAGCGCCATTCTTAGTGTGATTTTTCCTTCTTGTTGCAATGGAGTTCTTTCCTTAGAAAGAGTGCACGGCCGCGTAGCGAAGCGGAGCGGCCGTGCTCCTCTGAGCCTCTTTTTGCCCCACTCGCAAGAGTTTCACGCAAGAGGACAGTAGACAGACATAGACAGGTCACACTCACAGTCTTTCACAGTTGAGCCCCACTGGGCCGGTGTACTTTCGCGGATTTTCCCCGCCTGGTGTCACACACAGGGAGCCAGCTCTTGCCGTACCACGGTTTCTTTAGTCATTCATCTGTTGAAGAGCATCTTGGTTGTTTCCAGAGCCTGGCTATTGTGAATAGTGCTGCAATAAATATAGGTGTGAGGAAGGGGTTTTTGATATTGTATTCTTGTGTTCCTAAGGTATATTCCTAGGAGTGGAATAGCTGGGTCAAATGGGAGCTCAATTTCCAGATTTTGGAGGAATCTTCATATCGCTTTCCATAGAGGTTGGACTAGACAGCATTCCCACCAGCAGTGGATAAGAGTTCCTTTCTCTCCACATCCCCACCAGCACTGATTGTTCTCATTCTTTGTGATGTGTGCCAATCTCTGTGGTGTGAGATGGTATCTCATCATTGTTTTGATTTGCATCCCCTGATGATCAGTGATGAGGACCATTTTTCATGTACCTTTTGAGCATTTGTATTTCTTTTTTATCAAAGTGTCTGTTCATTTCTTCTCCCCATATTTTGATGGGATTAGATGTTTTTTTCTTGTAAAGTTCTGTCAGTGCCCTGTATATTTTGGAGATTAGCCCCTTATCTGAAGGATATAGGGTGAATAGTTTCTCCCACTCAGTGGGTGGCTCTTGTATCCTGGGCACTATTTCTTTTGAGGTGCAGAAGCTTCTTAGCTTAATGTATTCCCATCTGTTTATCCCTGCTTCCACTTGTTTGGAAAGTGCAGTTTCCTTCTTCAAGATGCCTTAAGTCTCAATGTCATGGAGTGTTTTACCTATGTGTTGTTATATATACCTTATGGTATCAGGTCTAATATCAAATTTAATCCATTTGGATTTTACCTTTGTACATGGTGTTAACTGGGGGTCTATGTTCGCTTTTTTGCAAGTGGCTAACCAGTTCTGCCAGCACCACTTGTTGAAGAGGTTTTCCCTGCTCCACTTAGAATTTCTTGCTCCTTTGTCAAAAAGTAGGTGTTTGTATGTCTGGGGAACGTTCTCTGAGAACTCAAGCCTATTCCACTGATCTGAGGGTCTGTCTTTATTCCAATACCATGCTGTTTTGATAACTATTGCTTTGTAGTACAGTTTAAAGTTGGGGAAAGTAATGCCTCCCATACTGTTTTTCCCTAGGAATGTGTTAGCTATATGAGGGTCTTTATTGTTCCAGATGAACTTCATAAGTGTTTGATCCACTTTCTTTGAAGAATGTCATGGGTATTTTTAAGGGGATCGCATTAAATCTGTATAATGCTTTGGGGATTATTACCATTTTAATTATGTCAATCCTGCCAGTCCATGAGCAGGGTATGTGTTTCCATTTCCGTATGTCCTCTCTTATTTCTTGGACCAGGCCTTTATAGTTTTCTTTGTATAGGTCCTTCACATCTTTGGTCAAGTTGACTCCAAGATATTTGAGTTTGTGTGGCAATAATGTGAATGGGATTGCCTTCTTAACGTCTATCTCTTCCCTATCATTATTGGTGTATAAAAAGGCCACTGATTTCTGTGTGTTAATTTTGTAGCCTGCCACCTTGCTATATGCATCTATTGTTTCTAGAAGCTTTTTAGTAGAGTCTATAGGGTTTTTTTAAGTAGTGTCATGTCATCTGCAAACAGTGAGAGTTTGACTTCTTCCTTTCCTATCTGGATGTCCTTGATATCTTTTTCTGATCGCTATAGCAAGCACTTCCAGTACTATGTTGAAGAGGAGTGGTGAAAGAGGACAGTCTTGTCTTGTACCAGAATTTAGAGGAAAGGCTTTTAGTTTTTTTTTCCATTGAGGGTAATATTTGCCATTGGCTTGTGGTAAATGGCTTCAACTAGATTAAGAAAGGTTCCTTACATTCCCATCTTGCTGAGAGGTTTGATCAAGAATGGGTGTTGGACCTTATCAAATACTTTCTTTGTGTCTATTGATATGATCATGTGATATTTATTTTTCTTGTTGTTGTTATGTATGATGTTGATATATTTATGGATTTTAAACCATCCTTGCATTCCTGGGATGAACCTACTTGGTCATAGTGTATGATCTTCTTGATGATGCATTGGATCCTATTTGCCAGGATTTTGTTGAAGATCTTTGCATCTGCATTCATCAGGGATATTGGTCTGTAATTTTCTTTTTTTGGCAGCATCTCTGTCTGGTTTTGGTATCAAGGTGATGTTGGCTTCATAAAAGCTGTTTGGGAGTGTTCCTGTTTTTTCAATTTCATGGAAGAGCCTGGCTAGGTTTGGTAGTAGTTCGTCTTGAAAGGTTTAAAAGAATTTATTACTAAATCCATCTGGGCCTGGGCTTTTCTTTTTAGGCAGCTGATTGATTACAGTTTCAATTTCCTCCATAGTGATGGGGTTTTTTTGATATGTTACATCCCCCTTACTTAACTGTGGAAGGTTATAAGTGTCCAAGAATTTATGCATTTCTTGTAGGTTCTCATGTTTAGTAGCATAAAGTTTCTCAAAGTAGTCTCTGATTACCCTTTGGATCTCTGCAATATCTGTCATTATCTCCCCCTTTTCATTTCTAATACGAGTTATCAGGTTTCTCTCTTTCTCTTTCTTTGTGAGTTTTGCCAATGGTCTATCAATCTTGTTTATTTTTTTTCAAAGAACCAACTTCTGCTTTTGTTGATCTTTCAGATTGTTTTTTTTTGGGGGGGTTTCCACTTCATAGATTTCTGCTTTCAGCTTTCTTATTTTGTACTGTCTCCCTATTTTTGGTTCCTTTTGTTGGTCGTTTTCTAATTTTGTGAGCTGCATCATTAAGTTATTCAATTATGCCCTTTCTTCCTTCCTGATGTGTGCTTGCAAAGCTATAAATTTTTCTCTTAGGACCGCTTTTGCTGTGTCCCATAGATTCTGGCAGTTTGTGTCTTCATCATCATTTGTTTCCAGGAACGTTTTGAATTCCTCTTTGATTTTATCTCAGACCCACTGGTTGTTCAGTAGCAGGCTGTTCAATTTCCAATTGTTAAGTTTTTCTTCTGTGTGGCTTTGTAGTTCACATCTAATTTCAGAGCCTTGTGGTCAGCAAAGGTAGCCTGCAAGATTTCTATCCTCTTGATTTTATGAAGGTATGTTTATGTGTCAGCATGTGGTCTATATGAAGAATGACCCATGTACATTGAAGAAGAATGTGTATCCAGGTTTTTGGGGGTGGAATGTTCTATATGTCTACTAGTCCTCTTTCTTCCATTTCTCTTTTCAAGGCTAGTATGTTTTTCTTGGGTTTCAGTCTGGTTGACTTATCAAGTGTTGACAGGGCTGTGTTGAGGTCTCCCACAATTATTGTGTTATTATTGATGTCTTCTTTCAGTTTTGTCAGCAATTGTATTAGATAATTTGCTGGTCTCTCATTGGGTGCATATATGTTTAATAATTTGATTTCTTCCAGTTGCACATATCCCTTGATTAGTACAAAGTGTCCATCTTTGTCCCTTACCACTTTTCTGAGTATAAAGTTGGTGTCATCAGATATTAATATAGCCACCCCAGATTTTTTAAGGGTGTTGTTTGCTTGAATGATTTTCCTCCAACCTTTGATTTTGAGTCTATGTTTTTCCTGATTATTCAGGTGTGTTTCTTGTAGGCAGCAGAAGGTTGGATTCATCTTTTTGACCCATTTTGACATTCTGTGTCTTTTAGTTGGTGAATTTAGTCCATTGACATTGAGGGAGATGATTGTCATAGGATTTAATGTCATCTTTGTAGATAAGTTTGCTGTGTTTTTGGTCTCTCTTGTTTTAAAGTAGACCTTTCAGTTTTTCCTTTAAGGCTGTTTTTTCATCTGTGAAGTTTCTGAGCTGTTGTTTATCCATGAAGCTATGTATCCTTCCTTCAAACCTGAACATGAATCAGGCTGGGTGCAGTATTCTCAGTGAGGCATCCATTTCATTCAGTCTTGTCACAATATCCCACCACTGTCTTCTGGCCTTGAGAGTTTTTTGTGACATGTCTGCTGTAAGTCTTAAGGATACTCTTTTGAATATAATTTCCTTTTTTGATCTTGCTGCTTTCAGTATTCTATCTCTATCTGTGGGATTTTTTTTTATCATAACGAGGATGTGTCTTGGGGTGTTTTTCTTTGGGTCTCTTTTAGCTGGTACTCTTCAGGCATGCAGGATTTGATTGCATGTAGTCTTTAACACTGGGAGTATCTCTTTGATGATGTCTTTGATGGTTGATTCTTCCTGGGGATCTCCTACCTGGGCCTCTGGAACTCCAATGATTCTTATGTTGTTTCTGCTGAGTTTATCAAAGATTTCTGTTTTCATCTGTTCGCATTCCTTGAGTACTTTTTCTATTGACTGATCGTTTGTCTTAAGGTTCTTTTTCAATTTCTTCTGTTGTGTTGAGTTTTTTTGCAGCTCATCTTCCAGCACATTAATTCTGTCCTCAGCTGCTGTTACCCTGCTGGCGAGGCCATCCACTGAGTTTTCAGTTGAGCTACCGTGTTTTTCGAATCTGTTATTTCAGTTTGGAGTTTTCTGATTTCTGTCTTTGTGTTCTGTTCAGAGTGATCTATGCTTTCTTTGAGTTCTACAAACATCTTCCATATTTCTATTCTAAACTTCTTATCTGAGAGTTTAATCAGATGGTTGGAATTTTTTGGGTCGTTCGAGCTATCGTCTTCATTCTCTGTGCATAGTGTTTGCCTGCGAGGTTTCCCCATTGTCATGCTTGTAGTGTGATTTTTTTCTGTATGTTGTGGTGGGGTTCATTGGTTAGAAAAAGTGTGTAGCCGCGAAGTGGAGCAGCTGTGCTCTTCTGTGGCCTCTAGATGACAGTTTTTTTTGGGGGGTGCACTTTCTAGGCCTCTGAGGAGAGCTTCAAGTATTCAGGAAAGACAGACAAGCAAAGCAAAGAGTTCTCTTCAAGTCCTCAGGTCATCCAAGGCACAGCAGGAGGGCGGAGCCAGCCAAGAACTCTCTGTTGCAAGGAGGATCGCAGCCAGGAACCCTAATAAAATCCAGTCTCAGGTGGCTGGGAATACCATGGCCCAAGATATCTTCTGAGCCCTTCTGACACCCAGCAGAAACCAGCAGGAATCAGTGTGTGTATGTCCCAACCCACCTCTGAAGCAGGCAGGATCACTGGCAGGAACGCTGAGAAATCCAGTCTCAGGCAGTCTATGGCTCAAGATGGCTTCTGCACCCTTCTGACTCACAGCAGAAACCAGCAGGAATCAGTGTGTGTAACATCCCGATCCACCTCTGAAGCAGGCAGGATCACCGGCAGGAATGCTGATGAAATCCAGTCTCAGGCAGCTTGAAACCACATGGCCCAAGATGGCTTCTGCTAAAATTCCAAAATATTTTAAGCCAATAATAAGTTGGTGAAAATTTCAAAAAATCAATTTGAAAAAAGTGTACAGGTATATGGTACCTACAAGAGATTCTGAGCAAACTAAAGCTGTAGGAAGCACTAAAATATCAGTAACTTCTAGAAGGTAATATAGGCAGAACACAGAAAATTTGGAAGAGCAGTCCAACTACTCTATAATGGTGGGTGTGCATATGTATGTCTGCACAAACCTAAGGACTATACATCAAGATTGAAGCGAGCTATGGACTCAAGCCATTAAAGTGCCAATGGAGTTTCATCAATTGTAGCAAATGCTCCTCTCTGGTGAACAAAGATGATAATGGAGAGGTTGTGCCTATGTAGAAGTTAAAGACATATGGGAATTCTCTATACCTTATTTTCAATTTAGCTGTGAACCAAAGTCTTCTCAAAAAATAACACCTTTAAACAAAATTGAAAGACAAGCGTAATTCATGATTAGGCTCAAACAATCCTATAAAGAGTTCTGCGGAGGAATGGGAGAAGAGGAGGTAGATAAAAGGGTTAAGAGAGCTCAAGTAGAGAGGATTTCTATAAAATGTATGACTCCAGGCAAAGGTCTTCTCATGATCCTTCCACTAAAAGCAATTCTTTTATGTATATATATATATGTATTTATATTTATTATATATATTTACTTCATTTAAGCATGATGAATACAAAAGCATTGATTAAGTTTCAGTAACTGCATTCACAGATCTTTGTGGCAAGCTTCTTACTATGGACTGGTCCTCCTGGCTCTCATTTCTATCATCTTCTGAAATTTATTACCATACTGCATCTAACAGCAATTATTCGTTCTCTGACTCCTTCTTTTTTTTTTTTTTTTTTTCACCCTCTTGTATTTCAGCATATCTTTGCCACCACAGCCTATCTGCCTACAAGATCTTCAGCTGCAAAATTTTTATCTAACTGGCAACTTTTCTCTTAGTTCTAACACACCATAGCAAGAAACTGAATGGCCCATTTCATCACTGTGCACCAATCAATCAGTGTAATCTGCTACAACCACAGAAGAAATGGACCAAGAGACTTTTTTAAATTTTTAATGGATATTGAGGCATCTAGGGCTTTAGATAAGTTAATTCCCTATCAGGAAGTTGTGGGCAGAGCAGACAATGATAACATCTCTTAAACATCCTCCTTTCTGTACAACTGAGAGTATTCTGAGCTGCAAGAAGATTTTTGCCAAGACCTAAAGAAGGTATTTATAGGTGTCTACATCTCTGCACAAGATTTTAGTGCCCCATTAGATCATTGTCTTGCTCATTAATATAAGGCAATGATATCTCAGAACACAGTGTTTACCTGACACTGCTCTTAACTGAACACATATTTAAAAGCAGATAAAATAAGATCAGTTTTCTCTCTGGGTTTGAAGTACATAGAATTTTATTCAAATCAATTATTAACCTGCCTAAATTGAACAGTAAATATGTATTGACTGTCTGCTATGTATACATGTATATATATGTATATATATCACACTTTTTGAAGGGAACACAGGTGAAGGGAACACAGGGAACTTTGTGAAGAGCACACACAAAAGGCAATGTTTTTATATGTAAAGATAAGGTCATAGATTCCTATCAGTGAGATGATACCCCTAATATCATTACATGAGGTGATAAAGTCCAGGAAATATAAACATGATTATTTCCTCAAACAAGAGTTGTCTTCATGTTACATGTATGAATATCATAAATATAAACTTAAGAGAGGTTAGATAAGCTGAAAAAATTTGATTCAAAGCTCTCTGGAAGGAATTTAGCTTTGAAAGATGCATTTCATAATGGGTGGGAAGAAAAGGCATCAAGAAATACATCCACCAAATCTGGAAAAAATATAAACTTGCCTAGAGAAGATTTGGTAAAAAGGCAAATGAGAGGTCATTCTGAAGAGGAACACTGAAAGCAAGTGGTGGGAGAAAGACCCTGAATGCCAGAAGAATGAGCTTTATTGTATGAGTAAGTTTTTGGAGCCAGATAGGGACAGGATGAGATCAGTGTTTTAGGAAGTGCTGGTGTCAGGGGTGGATTGAGAAGCCAGGGATCATTGCAATTTACAAAACATCTTCACGTATGAGTCATCTAATTCTCTCCAGGCAAATGGTTTCTTAGGAGGCTTTTAGACACTGCTGCAGGGTAACATTCAGAAGTCTACACAGACTAGAGTTACAGCAATTTTGAAAGTAAGTTACTGGCGCCAGACTGGTCAGACAGATCAATGAGGCAGAATGGAACATCTGGAAACAGACCCAAACATTCATATTTATGTTTATATATAAATTTAATATTTTATCATGGTGGCATTTTAAATCAGGGAAGAAAAGAAAACATTTTAATAAATGGCTATAAGACCACTGGCTAGTCACTTAAGGGGAAAAACATTTCTGAGATTATTTCTGCCATACAATTCACATCCATTTTTTTTTACATATCAAAAATAGGAGATCTTCAAGTTTGGCATATGTTTAATAACTGGGAGAACTAGGCACAAAGAGATATTCCCAAGAATTTTGATTCCTAAGTAGTTCTTAGATGGGCCACCAAAACTTTTTTTTCATAGACTTGCCAAATATTCAACTAATAAAAGGTAAAATTGTGAAATCACTAAAAATATTTACATAATCATGAATTACTATGTAATTAGGGCCACATGACATCAAAGGAAATGGATATGATTTCATTAAAAAAGTCAACACTCCATATTACAGCAAAGACTTCCACCTTTGAAAAGGTAAGTGTGTATGCTTTTCCTATTCTCCTTGAGGAGAGCTAAAACTCCAGACATATAGACAACAAGATTTGAGATGAGAAGCAGCAGGGTTTAGTAAGCTCTAGAGTCTCATTACATAATATTCAAAATATCCAGGTTTCAATTAATCACTCCAACTCATTCTATCAAGAATCAGAAAGAAGGGGCCAGAGAGATAGCAGAGTGGTGTTTGCCTTGCAAGCAGAAGAGCCAGGATCTAAGGTAGTTGGTTCGAATCCCGGTGTCCCAAATGGTCCCCCGTGCCTGCCAGGAGCTATTTCTGAGCAGATATCCAGGAGTAAACCCTGAGCGCTGCCGGGTGTGGCCCAAAAACCAAAAAAAAAAAAAAAAAAAAAAGAATCAGAAAGAAGGTGGGAGAGATAGTACAAAGGTTAAAGCTGGTCTTGATGCAATTCAATTTCCCAGCACAACAAATGGTCCCCTGAGCACAGTCAGAAGTTAGCCTTGAGCACAGTCAATTGTATCTCCTGAGAACCTCCAGGCATAGCCCAAACCTCCCCACAGCACCACACTTTCTCCTCCCCCTCACACACACAAAGAACCAGAAATAGCTCAACTTGAATGAAAAAAATCAACAGTTTTTAAAAAAAGATTAAGAAATGAGATTTTCTAGTACCTAAGTAAAACTGACTTAATAATCATGCACAGATGAAAATATCTCTATAAGAACTCCAGAATCCAACTGAGTATTTCCTGCACCCAATAGAACACAAATAATAAATGAAAAGAGTAAAAGAACAGTTTCACTTTTACCTCCATCAACCATCTCCAAACCAACATAGTTAGCACAATTTAGCACAGTTAGCACAAATGCCCCTTGGTACACAGTTTCTCCAAAGGAAAGAAAGAGAACAAAGTGTTTATCTAGCCTTTCCAGCATTTGTGATATTGCCACTTCTTTTTCACATCATCCTAAATTCTGAGAAAACAAGCATGGCTGAATCATTGAAAAGCAAATAAAAACAAAAGAGGAAGAGAATCACAGCAAACAGTATAGTCAACAAGTCAACAATTTAAGTTCATACTCCACAAAAGTGTACATACTCTGAAGCGCACATGGAACACTCCCTTGGATAGATGACATGGTAGTTTACAGAGTAAGACTAATAAATGTTAAAAGATTAAAATCATATCAACTATCCTTTCCAATGTCAACAGTTAACACAAGAATTCAATATCATAAAAAAAATTTAAAAAGACAAAAACTACAGAAATGAAGCAACACACTCTTAAACAAACATTGGGTTAAGGAAAAGGCAAAAGAGAATATTTTAACTACCTTTAGACAACACCTGGCCTCTGCCTTCTCAGAGACCCACTTTGACATTTCAAACCCTCTGCTTATTCAGCCAAACTTCAGCAAACACAATGGGAAAGTCATGTACAAGAACACTAAGCTCAATGAGAAAAGAACACAAAATGCTCCACTAGTACTACCCAGCTCTGTAAACTCTCAGAGAATGACTATGATATTACAACATTCTTTATAACATGTGACACCATGTTGAGAATGTTTAATGAGCTCAAAGAAATAATGGCACAAGTAGTCAGCACAAAAAAAGAAAGTATGATTGTGGAAATGAAAATACTGCAACCAGAAGTGACTGAAATAATCTTTGGAATATAAAAAAATAAAAGACAATATGGTAATAGTACATAGAGACAATAGAGATGAGGATTGGAAAGACCAGCCCATGATATGAAGCTTACCACAAAGAGTAGTGAGCTCGGTTAGAGAAATAACTGCACTGACAACAACCTTGACAAGATGAGAGAGAGAGAGAGAGAGAGAGAGAGAGAGAGAGAGAGAGAGAGAGAGAGAGAGAGAGAGAGAGAGAGATTAGAATGCCTTTCCCAAAAGGAGTGGGAGAAAAGGTAAATTGGGACATGGTGGCAGGAAAGTTGCATTGGTGAAGTGGGGATATACATCCTATGACTGAAACTCAACTACAAATATTTTTGTAACCACAGTGCTCAAATAAATAAATCATATTAAAATAAATAAAAATTTGGGAGCCTGAGCAATAGTACAGCAGTAAGGATTTGCTTGCAAGCAGCCAACCCTGGATGGACCCCAGTTAGATTCCCGGCATCCCACATGGTCCCCTGAGCCTTAGAGGAGTGATTTCTTTTTATTATTTTTTAAATAATATCTTTAAA
Source organism: Suncus etruscus (assembly GCF_024139225.1). Classification (NCBI taxonomy): domain Eukaryota; kingdom Metazoa; phylum Chordata; class Mammalia; order Eulipotyphla; family Soricidae; genus Suncus; species Suncus etruscus. Next base: position 78,658,805 of record NC_064857.1, read on the forward strand.
GTCATGATTACAAACATGATTGTAGTTGGGTTTCAGACATTAAAAAAAAAAATCTCTAGTGCAACATTCCCATCACCAATGTCTCCCTTCTCTCTCCACTCCCCTCACCTGTTTTTGAAATAGGCATTCTTCTTATCTCACTCATTGACATCGTCATGATAATTGTACTGTTATTTCTCTAACTGCACTCATCACTCTTTGTGGAGAGCTTCATATATTGAGCCTGTCCTTCCAGCCCTCATTTCTATTGTCTCTGGACATAATTACAATAATGTCTTTTATTTTTCTTAAAATCCATAGATAAGTGAGACTATTCTGTGTCTATTTCTCTCCCTCTGACTTATTTCACTCAGCATAATGGTTTCATTTCCATCCATGTATAGGAACTCTTCATGACTTATCTTTCCTGACAGCTGCATAATATTCCATTGTGTATATGTACCACAGTTTCTTTAGCCATTCATCTGTTGAAGGGCATCTTGGTTGTTTCCAGAGTCTGCTATTGTAAATAGCACTGCAATGAACATAAATGTGAAAAAGGAATTTTTTAATTGTATTTTTGTGTTCCTAGAGTATATCCCTAGGAATGGCATAGCTGAAGTTTACCCCCACCGTTGATAAATTGGAGAACCTTCCTCCCCCCACGCCATGTGCTGGCCCCATTTTATTTTAAGCACTCTGACCCATCCCACAAGGGTCAGTCTTCCAACTACAGCCTACTAATAGACCTCCAATGTCTGTCTATAAGTATGTAAGAATGTATATTGGTGTACTCCTCTATGTTTGTCTAATCTATATTATACATAATTCCTGCCTATATTGTAAAAAATTCCTGTTATATATTACTCCTCCTTCCCTCCACCCCCATTCACCATCTTACAAAACCCCTTCTATCCTCTCCCTCCACTCTGATCCATTATCTCTCCCTATTTAACCCTCTTTACCCTCAGTTCTTTTTTTTTTTCCTTTCCTTACCCTCAGTTCTTAACTCCTCATGAACCCAGACCTTCCTCCTGTCACAACAAGCTGACACCCAGTTCCCAAAGCAAAAGGACACTCTCTCACACTCCCATCTCTCACCCTGGCAAGAAGCTGCAGCCACTGCATCTGCTGACTCATTTTATGTGGTCCTTTTTCTTCCACTTCCCCTCTATGTGGACTGTTGCTTGCTACCTGATTCATCTCCAGAGGGACCCCCAACAGGAGGACACTACCTGATCCCTAACTGCTGAAAACCGTTTCTCAGACTCCATAAGACCACGGTGCAGGATGAAAATGTGCCCTGGGTCTTATCCCCTCCTCAGACTATCTCAAAAGACTTAATGGGGATACCTATATTTTCTTTGTATGTTTCTGTAGATGTATTTCCCTTAACAGTTATAACTCTCAGTGTTTATTTTAAAATGTAGAGAAAGCCTCACCATCCCTTTTTGTTGTTTTGTTTTGCTTTGCTTTGCTTGTTTTGGTTCTACTTAGTAGGATATTCTAGTAGAAAAGTCTTGTTTGGGATAAGAGCTCAGGTCAAAACCAGGGCACAGAGATTGCATAGCTTGTCCTTTTTATCCCCAAATGCAATAATAACATAATATGGCATTGTTCCTTTTTGTATAAGCACACTAACATGGGGGAAATAAATAGATAAATAGAAACAAGTTCTTATTAATAGGGATAAGAATCCATAAATTTTATAATGCGGAAGCACCTTCCACCCTGAGCATTTGTCATGGGGACTTAACTCAGACCTCAATTGATCGGACACTGACCTCCAACCTCAAACCCCAGATCCCAACCTTCGTACTGGCACAGTTCCCTGCACTAGCACCAAGAGTCAAACTCCCCCCAAGGGAGGCCCTAATACAGCTCTAACACCAACTTGCTCCAAAGTAGTTTCATATGACACCATAACAATGAGGAAACAGCAACAACTTGATCTAAGGGCAAGTTGCCCTATCTTACTACTTAACGGTGAAATGAAATCAAAAGATGCTCTATCCTAGGGTCTGTGCAAAAATCAAGATCTCTAATTACAACTATAACAACCATGACTGATAAGAGCTTTTCCTGGGACCATAAAATAAAGACTATTCTAGGCTTCATCCTAGGATCTGTGCAAAAACCAATATCTCTAATGACAGAGGACTGACTTTGACAACTGCAATTCAGCAAAACTTTTTCTGGGACCACAAAGAAAGAGCTTGGGGTTTGACTGCTAACATGCCTGGAGCCTTTAGTCAGTCTTACGACAGTATTCTTCAAGGGTAGAGTCACCCTGTACCTCTTAGGCCAAGAGAATTTACTTTCTAATTCCCCCCAACGTTTTCTGCACCTATGGGAAAATAAAAAGCCTTGCCACATCTTGCCCTCCTTTTTTCCAATTTTTTCTTCTTTTAATTTCTTCTAGATGGGGGCTCCCTCCTTTCGTACAGAATCACAGAATATGAATTATCTTGTTCTGCCTCATATTTTTATGTCTTCCTACAAATTGAAAAAAAAAAAACAACAAATAAAGTGGATGATGGGACCCAGGGGCCAAGCAGTCCCAGGAACATTGAGTGGAAATAAAAAATGGTCAGACCTAAATACTTAAACCAAAGTCAACAACAATAGAATCAAGAGACCCAAACTATAACAAGCTACACACAAAATGGACCTGTTACACTAGCAATCCATGGGGCTGAGATGCATGCTGGGTGGATGGAGGCCAACACTGTAGCATTAATGTCCTTTGGATAAGCTTGGATGGTGGTGAATGGTGATGGAGGGATGAGACGACTTTATCCTCCAGCCCAGGACCATGTGTTTCCAACCCCCTTCAGCCGGTAGTTTGCAATTTCAGGTAGCAGTGAGGAAATCATCCACAGACAGGTTCCAGGAGATATCAGCTTAATTCATGCACTAGGCAACATGTGTGGCCTATCATAACCATTTATGTTGGATCCCTCTTCAGCCCTGCATAGTACCTTGTCCCTCAGCCATCTCCTCTCCATCCATCTTCCTTGCTCAATCTCCCTCCGAACTCCTCCTCCCAATCTCCTCTAATCTCCTCCTGGCCTTCTGGCCAAACCTTTTGTAACCCCTCAAAGACCCCATCCAGAAATGGGCAGGTCTTTCTTGTAGGCAAGGTTATACAGGAAGAATGGGGTTGGGCAACAAACACTGGTGGTGGAAATGACCCTAATTCACTGTCACTATGTGCCTGAAATACAACTGTGAAAGACTTGTAATTCACAGTGGTCTCAATAAAAAAAAATTATTAAAATAAAATAAAGAACCATTAAAATAGCATAGATAAGAATTTACCAAAGTTGAGAAGTTCAAGCATCAAGATCCAAGAGTCCCCAAGGGTCCCAGAAAATATAATCCCAAATACAGTGACACCAAAATATATTATAAACAGAAAAACAAAAGCCAAAGACAGAGATAAAATCCAAAGAAAGCATTAATTTCCCTGAGCAACAAACCAGGTGTACTCCCAGAGTACCACTAGATATGATACCACTATAGCACATATAAGTTAAAAAAACTTAGCTAGACCCTAACTTCTTAAACTGTAGGTCTCAACCTCATATGGAATTATGTAACGAAAATTAATTAAATCAATTAATTTTGAATCAACCCCAAAATGAATTTGAAGTGTTTCTGGTAGTATTTAGCTATATTGCATTTCTTAGGCAAAAAGGGGGTTATGAGTGGAAAAAGTTTAAGAAGGCCTGAGCTAGATTACTATGAAAGAGAGAAAGAGAAAAACTCAAAGAAATCATGAGTAATAAAGGAGACATATAATAGATGCCACAAAAATTTAAAAAGGGCTATTATGAACAATTACACATCAACAAATCAAATAGTCCAGAAAAAAATGGGCAATTCTTAAAAATGTACAATTTACCAGGGATTAACAAATTACTGACAAGGATATTGAATCAATAATCAAAAAATCTTCCCAAAAATTTAAAAAAAGAATAATAATTTTAAAAAATGACTCCCAAGAAATAAGAGCAAAACAGGACCAGATGGCTTCATAGTAAATTCTACCGAACACTTAAATAATACTAGCCCTTCTTAAATTATTCAAAAAAACTTAAAAAAGAATACTTCTGAATTCGTTTTATAAAGTATCACCTTAATATCAATGCCTGTCAAGGACACAAGAAACAAAATCTACAAGTCAGTATTCTCACAAATGTATATGCGAATATTCTGAACAAAGCGTTAGTGAGCCAAGTTTAAAAGGATTATACACCTTAATCAGGTTGAATTTAACCCTGGAATACAAAGATAGGTCAACATTCATCAAATAGTAAATGTAATATACCACATTAACAGAATAAAAGAAAATTACATTACCATTTCAATAGATTAGAAAAATAGCAGTTTTCAAAACTCAATACCTTTTATAATAAAATAAAACCACTCTTAATAGAAATTTATCTCAACCAATAAATTCAATATATGGAAAGTTAAATTTAGTGGTAAAAAAAACAACTAAAAATAAAGTTGAGCTAGAGCTATAGTACAGTGGGAGGGCACTTGTACATGGCTGACTTGGGTTTGATCGCCAGCATCCTATATGGTCCCCTGAACCTTTCAGGAGAAATTCCTGAGTACAAAACCAGGAGTGACCCCTGTTTGGATGTGGCCCAAAAGCAAACAAACAAACAAAAAAGTCCAGAGCCAAAGGAAGGGCTGAAGAGATACTACAATAGGTAGGGCACATTGCCTTAAATACATTAGACCTATGTTCAGTCTCAAGCACCAGGAAAGATACCTGAGCACAGATGCAGGACAAAGCCTTGAGCACGTCCAGGCATAGCCAAAAATTAATTAATTAGTTTAATTCAATAAAATACAAAACAAATGCAAAAAAGTCATCTCTCCACTACTTATGCTTAATATAGCACTAGAAGTCCTAGCCAGAGTGATTAAGTCATTCAAATTGGAAAGAACTATAATTACCCTTTCAAATGACATAATCTTATACAGAGAAAACTCAAGAACACACATATAAAGTGTAAAAGCTAAAAAAAAAAATTCAATAAAGTAGAAAAAGCAGCAGATGTGAGAAACTGTGAGTGTTGCCTGTGCATGTTTTTCCAGTGTCCTGTCTCCTGAACCTCTTGGGAGTGGGCCGAAAGGGCCCAGAAAAATAGCTCTACCAGAGGCTTATCCAAGGGCAGGAATACCAAGGAACTATGTCCGACCATGAAAACCGGCTATCCACAGTATTCTGCAGAAAGGAAAGTCCCCTGTTTGTGACATCAGGCTGGGAATATCTACGCCCGCCCATGGGTTCCCGACTGTGAGAAACTGTGAGTGTTGCCTGTGTGTGTTTTTCCACTGTCCTGTTTCCTGAACCTTTTGGGAGTTGGCCAAAAAGGACCCAGAAAAATAGCTCTCCCAGAGGATCCAGAAGAGCACGACCACTCTGCCTCGCGCTGCGCACTCTTTCTAGCCAATGAACCCCACCACAACATACAGAAAAAATCAAACTACAAGCGTGACAATGGGAAAACCTCACAGGCAAACACCATACACAGAGAATGAAGACAATAGCGTGGATGACCTAAAAAATTCCAACCATCTGATTAACCTCTCAGATAAGAAGTTTAGAATAGAAATATGGACGTTTGAGTTTGTAGAACTCAAAGAAAGCATAGATCACTCTGAACAGAACAAAAGACAGAAATCAGAAAACTCCAAACTAAAATAACAGATCTGAAAAACACAGTAGCTCAACTGAAAACCTCAGTGGATGGCCTCGCCAGCAGGGTAACAGCAGCTGAGGACAGAATCAATGTTCTGGAAGATGAGATGCAAAAAAACTCAACACAGCAGAAGAAATTGGAAAAGAACCTTAAGACAAACGATCAGTCAATGGAAAAAGTACTCAAGGAATGTGAATAGATGAAAATAGAAGTCTTTGATAAACTCAACAGAAACAACATAAGAATCATTGGAGTCCCAAAGGCATAGGTAGATCTCCAGGAAGAATCAACTGTCAAAGACATCATCAAAGAGATACTCCCAGTGTTAAAGATTACATGCAATCAAATCCTGCAAGCCTGAAGAGTACCAGCTAAAAGAGACCCAAAGAAAAACACCCCAAGACACATCATCGTTATGATAAAAAATCCCACAGATAGAGATAAAATACTGAAAGCAGCAAGATCAAAAAGGGAAATTATATTCAAAGGAGCATCCCTAAGACTTACAGAAGACATGTCAAAAGAAACTCTCAAGGTCAGAAGACAGTGGTGGGATATTGTGACAAGACTGAATGAAATGGATGCCTCACCGAGAATACTGCACCCAGCCTAATTCATGTTCAGGTTTGAAGGAAGGATACATAGCTTCATGGATAAACAACAGCTCAGAAACTTCACAGATGAAAAAACAGCCTTAAAGGAAAAACTGAAAGGTCTACTTTAAGACAAGAGAGACCAAAAACACAACAAACTTATCTACAAAGATGACATTAAATACTATGACAATCATCTTCCTCAATGTCAATAAACTAAATTCACCAACTAAAAGACACAGAGTGGCAAAATGGATCAAAAAGATGAATCCAAACTTCTGCTGCCTACAAGGAACACACCTGAATAATCAGAAAACCATAGACTCAAAATCAAAGGCTGGAGGAAAATCATTCAAGCAAACAACACCCTTAAAAGAGCGGGTGTGGCCATACTAAAATCAGATGACACCAACTTTATACTCAGAAAAGTTATAAGGGACAAAGATAGATATTATGTACTAATCAAGGGATATGTACAGCAGGAAGAAATCACTCTCCTAAACATATATGCACCCAATGAGGGACCAGCAAAGTATTTAATACAATTGTTGACAAATCTGAAAAAGAATATCAATAATAACACAATAATTGTGGAAAACCTCAACACAGGCTTGTCAACACTTGATTGTTCAACCAAATGGAAACCCAACAAAAATATACTAGACCTGAAAAGAGAAATGAAAGAAAGAGGCCTAGTAGATATATATGTATAGGACACTCCATCCTCAGAAACCTGGATACACATTCTTTTCCAATGTACATGGGTCATTCTCCAGGATAGACCACATGCTGGCACATAAAACATACCTCCATAAAATCAAGAAGATAGAAATTTTGCAGGGTACCTTTGCTGACCACAAGGCTCTGAAGTTAGATGTGAACTACAAAGGGACACAGGAGAAAAAATTTAACACCTGGAAATTAAACAGTCTACTACTGAACAACCAGTGGGTACGAGATAAAATCAAAGAAGAAATCAAAAATTTCCTGGAAACAAATGACAATGAAAACACAAACTATCAGAACCTATGGGATACAGCCAAAGTGGTACTGAGAGGAAAATTTATAGTTTTGCGAGCACACATCAGGAAGGAAGAAGGAGCATACATGAATAGCTTAATGAAAAAGCTTATAGAATTAGAAAATGATCAACAAAAGAAACTAAAAATAGGGAGACAGTAGGAAATAACAAAGATGAGAGCAGAAATCAATGAAATGAAACCCAAAAAACAATCTAAAAGATCAACGAAAGCAGAAGTTGGTTCTTTGAAAAAATAAACAAGATTGATAGACCATTGGCAAAACTCACAAAGCAAAAGAGAGAGAAACTTGATAACACGTATTCGAAGTGAAAAGGGGGCGATCACTACAGATACTGCAGAAATTCAAAGGGTATTCAGAGAATACTTTGAGAAACTCTGTGCCACTAAATATGAGAACCTGGACAAAATGGATAAATTTTTGAACTCATATAACCTTCCACGGTTGAATAAAGAAGATGTAGCATATCTAAACACCCCCATCACTATTGAGAAAATTAAAACCGTAATCAAAAATATGCCCAAAAACAAAAGCCCAGGCCCTGATGGATACACGAATGAATTCTTTCAAACCTTTCAAGAGGAACTACTACCAATGCTGGCCAGGCTCTTTTATGAAATCGAAAAAACAGGAACACTTCCAAATAGCTTTTATGAAGCCAACATCACCTCAAAACCAAAACCAATTAGAGATGCTGCCAAAAAAGAAAATTACAGACCAATATCCCTGATTAACACAGATGCAATCCTGGCGAACAGTATCCAGTGCCTCATCAAGAAGATCATTCACTTTTATCAAGTAGGTTTCATCCCAGGAATGCAAGGCTGGTTTAACATCCGTAAATCTATCAACATAATATACAACATGAACAACAAGAAAAATAAAAATCACATGGTCGTATCAATAGATGCAGAAAAAGCATTTGATAAGGTTCAACACCCATACTTGATGAAAACTCTCAGCAAGATAGGAATAAAAGGAACCTTTCTCAATATAGTTAAAGCCTTCTACCAGAAGCCAGTGGCAAATATTATCCTCAATGGAGATAAACTAAAATCCTTCCCTCTAAATTCTGGTACAAGACAAGGCTGTCCTCTCTCACCACTTCTATTCAACATAGTACTGGAAGTACTTGCTATAGCGATTAGGCAAGAAAAAGATATCAAGGGAAACCAGATAGAAAAGGAAGAAGTCAAGCTCTCACTGTTTGCAGATGACATGATATTCTACTTAATAAACCCTAAAGACTCTACCAAAAAGCTTCTAGAAATAATAGATTCATATAGCAAAGTGGCAGGCTACAAAATTAACACACAAAAATCAATGGCCTTTTTCTACACTAATAATTATAGGGAAGAAATGGACATTAAGAGAGCAATCCCGGGCCCGGAGAGATAGCACAGCGGCGTTTGCCTTGCAAGCAGCCAATCCAGGACCAAAGGTGTCCCATTTGGTCCCCAGTGCCTGCCAAAAGCTATTTCTGAGCAGACAGCCAGGAATAACCCCTGAGCACCGCCGGGTGTGGCCCAAAAACCATAAAGATGTGAAGGATCTATACAAAGAAAACTATAAAACACTGCTCCAAGAAATAAGAGAGGACACATGGAAATGGAAACACATAACCTGCTCATGAATTGGCAGGATCAACATCATTAAAATGGCAATACTTCCAAAAGCACTGTACAGATTTAACACAATTCCTCTAAAGATACCCATGACATTCTTCAAAGAAGTGGATCAAATACTTCTGAAATTCATTTGGAACACTAAACAACCTTGAATATCTAAAGCACTCCTTGGGAAAAGGAATATGGGAGGCATTACTTTCCCCAATTTTAAGCTGTATTACAAAGCAATAGTTATAAAAACAGCATGGTATTGGAATAAACACAGACCCTCAGATCAGTGGAATAGGCTTGAAGGTTCCTCAGACACCTAGTTTTTGATAAAGAAGCAAGTAATCCTAGATGGAGCAAGGAAAGCCTATTCAACAAGAGGTGTTGGCACAACTGGTTAGCCACTTGCAAAACAGCAAACTCAGACCCCCAGCTAACACCATGTACAAAGGTAAAATCCAAATGGATTAAAGACCTTGATATCAGATCTGAAACTGTAAGGTATATAGAACAACATGTAGGTGAAACACTCCAGGACATTGAGACTAAAGGCATCTTTAAGGAGGAGACAGCACTTTCCAAACAAGTTGAAGCAGAGAAAAACAGATGGGACTATATTAAGCTGAGAAGCTTCTGCATCTCAAAGGAGATAGTGCCCAGAATACAAAGGCCACCCACTGAGTGGGGGAAATTATTCACCCAATACTCATCAGATAAAGGACTAATATCCAAAATTTACAAGGTACTGACAGAACTATACAAGAAAAAAACAACTAACCCCATCAAAAAATGGGGAGAAGAAATGAACAGACACTTTAAAAAAGAAGAAAGGCAAATGGCCAAAAGGCACATGAAAAGATGATCAACATCACTAATTGTCAGGGAGATGCAAATCAAAACTACTATGAGGTATCACCTCACACCACTGAAATTAGCACACATCACAAAAATGGAAAACAAGCAGTGCTGGCGGGGATGTGGAGAGAAAGGAACTCTTTTTCACTGCTGGTGGAAATGTCATCTAGTACAACCTTTATGGAAAGCAATATGGAGATTCCTTCACAAACTGGAAATTGAGCTTCCATACGATCCAGCTATACCACTCCTAGGAATATACCCTAGGAACATAAAAATACAATACAAAAATCCCTTTCTTATACCTATATTCATTGCAGCACTATTTACAATAGCCAGACTCTGGAAACAATCAAGATGCCCTTCAACAGATGAGTGGCTAAAGAAAATGTAGTACATATACACAATGGAATACTATGCAGCAGTCAGGAGAGATGAAGTCATAAAATTTTCCTATACATGGATGTTCACGGAACCTATTATGCAGAATGAAGTAAGTCAGAGGGAGAGAGAAAGTAGCAAAATGGTTTCACTCATCTATGGGTTTTAAGAAAAATGAAAGACATTTTTACAGTATCTCAGAGACAAGAGAGATGAGGGCTGGTAGGTTCAGCTCATGACATGAAGCTCATCATATAGAGTGATGAGTGCAGTTGGAGAGATGACTACACTGAAAACTATCATAACAATGTGAATGAATGAGGGAAGTAGAAAGCCTGTCTCGACTACAGGTGTGGGGAGGAGGGAGATCTGGAAAATTGGTGGTGGGAATGTTGCACGATGAAGGGGGGTGTTCTTTACATGACTGTAATCATATAACTATAATCATATTTGTAATCACGGTGTTTAAATAAAGATAATTATAAAAATGTAGAGATAACATGAAGTTTTCAAATAATATTTGATGATAGATCACTGTGGCTTTCTAGAATGTAATTTTGAAGATGTTCAAAGAAATGACTAAAAAAAGAAAGAAATCTTGCAGGCTACCTTTGCTGACCACAGGCTCTGAAATTAGATGTGAACTACAAAGCCACACAGAAGAAAAACTTTAACAATTGGAAATTAAACAGCCTGCTACTGAACAACCAGTGGGTCCAAGATGAAATCAAAGAGGATATCAAAACTTTTCTGGAAACAAATGATAATGAAGACACAAACTGCCAGAATCTATGGGACACAGCAAAAGAGGTCCTGAGAGGAAAATTTATAGCTTTGCAAGCACACATCAGGAAGGAAGAAAGGGAATATCTGAATAACTTAATGACACAGCTCATAGACTTAGAAAGTGCTCAAAAAAGGACCCAAAAATAGGGAGACAGAAGGAAATAACAAAGCTGAGAGCAGAAATCAACGAAGTGGAAATCCAAAAAACAATTCGAAAGATCAACAAAAGCAGAAGTTGGTTCTTTGAAAAAAATAAACAAGATTGATAGACCATTGGCAAAACTCACAAAAAAGATAGAGACCTGATAACCCGTATTAGAAATGAAAAGGGGGAGATCACGACAGATATTGCAGAGATCCAAAGGGTAATCAGAGACTACTTTGAGAAACTTTGTGCTACTAAACATGAGAACCTACAAGAAATGGATAAATTCTTGGACACTTATAACCTTCCACACTTAAGTAAGGAGGATGTAGCATATCTAAACACCTCCATCACTATGGAGGAAATTGAAACTGTAATTAAACATCTGCCCAGAAGGAAAAGCCCAGACCCAGATAGATTTACTAATGAATTCTTTCAAACCTTTCAAGAGGAGCTACTGCCAATCCTAGCCAGGCTCTTCCATGAAATTGAAAAAACAGGAACACTCCCAAACAGCTTTTATGAAGCCAACATCACCTTGATACCAAAACCAGACAGAGATGCTGCCAAAAAAAGAAAATTACAGACCAATATCCCTGATGAATGCAGATGCAAAGATCTTCAACAAAATCCTGGCAAATAGGATTCAATGCATCATCAAGAAGACCATACACTACAACCCAGTAGGTTTCATCCAGGAATGCAACGATGGTTTAAAATTCGTAAATATATCAACATCATACATAACATCAACAACAAGAAAAATAAAAATTACATGATCATATCAATAGACGCAGAGAAAGCATTTGATAAGGTCCAACACCCATTCTTGATAAAAACTCTCAGCAAGATGGGAATGGAAGGAACCTTTCTCAATCTAGTTAAGCCATCTACCACAAGCGAATGGCAAATATTATCCTCAATGGAGAAAAACTAAAAGCCTTTTTTCTAAATTCTGGTACAAGACAAGACTGTCCGTCTCACCACTCCTCTTCAACATAGTACTGGAAGTGCTTGCTATAGCGATCAGGCAAGAAAAAGATATCAAGGGCATCCAGATAGGAAAGGAAGAAGTCAAGCTCTCACTGTTGGCAGATGACATGATACTCTACTTAGAAAACCCTAAAGACTCTACTAAAAAGCTTCTAGAAACAATAGACTCATATAGCAAGTTGGCAGGCTACAAAATTAACACACAGAAATCAATGGCCATTTTATACACCAATAATGATAGGGAAGAATTGGACGTCAATAAGGCAATCCCATTCACATTAGTGCCACACAAACTCAAATATCTTGGAGTCAACTTGACCAAAGACATGAAGGACCTATACAAAGAAAACTATAAAGCCCTGCTCCAAGAAATAAGAGAGGACACAAGGAAATGGAAACACATACCCTGTTCATGGATTGGCAGGATTAACATCATTAAAATGGCAATACTCCCCAAAGCATTGTATAGATTTAATGTGATCCCTCTAAAGATACCCATGACATTCTTCAAAGAAGTGGATCAAACACTTATGAAGTTTATCTGGAACAATAAACACCCTCAAATAGCTAAAGCACTCCTAGGGAAAAGGAAAATGGAGGCATTACTTTCCCCAACTTTAAATTGTACTACAAAGCAATGGTTATCAAAACAGCATGGTATTGGAATAAAGACAGACCCTTAGATCAGTGGAATAGGCTTGAGTTTTCAGACAATGTTTCCTAGACATACAATCACCTAATCTTTGACAAGGAGCAAGAAATCTTAAGTGGAGCAGGAAAAACCTCTTCAACAATTGGTGCTGGCAGAACTGGTTAGACATTTGCAAAAAAAGCGAACAGAGACCCCCAGTTAACATCATGTACAAAGGTAAAATCCAAATGGATTAAAGACCTTGATATCAGACCTGATACCATTAGGCAGGGGTCTCAAACTTGCGGCTCGCGGGCCGTTTGTACCCCTCCGAACAACATTTTGTGGCCGCAGCCAGCCTTCAAATATTGCAGTATTCACAATTATTCACTTACCGAATAATCGCAATAAAAATCGCATTAGTAAGAAAAAAATCACATTAAACATTCGCATACCCCAAGCAGTTCCATTCAGGGTATGCCAATATTTAATGAGAATTTTTCCTATTTTTTCTCACTAATCAATTTTTATTGCAAATATTCGGTAAGCGAATAATCGTGAATACTTTGCACCTAGCGCAGATGTCATTTCCACTGCTCCTACCTGCTGTCCTTTGCATTATTGGAGGCCTAAGGTAGAGAGGGGAGAGAAGGCAGAGAAGTTTATTACAGAATTAGATTTTGTCATACCTTCATCATGACTTCATCAAAGCCTGCAGTGAAGAGAATGATTGATGACTAGCACAGACAATTTCAGGATAAGTGGGAGATGCAGTATTTCTTTGTTGAGCACAGGGGCATCCCCACATGTCTTATTTGCTCAGAGAAAGTTGCAGTGCACAAGGAATACAACTTGAAACGCCATTATTCAACTAAACATCCTGAGGAATGTGCAAAGTATCAAGGAAATGAGAGAGCCAAGCGGGTTGCCAGTCTTAAAGCATGTCTAATGAGGCAACAAGATTTCTTCAAGAAAGCAACCAAAGAGAATGTTGCATCAGTCAAAGCTAGTTACATGGTTAGTGAGATGATTGCTAAGGCAGGGAAACCATTCAAAGAAAGAGAGTTTGTTATAAAAAAAAAATGCATGTTACAGGCTGCAAGTATTATCTGTCCGGAAAAGAAAGGTCAGTTTAGCAAAATCAGCCTTTCTGCCAACACTGTGGTAGAGCGCATTTCTGACATGTTAAGTGACATTTATCATCAACTGTGTGAGAAAGCCAAATGTTTTGATGCATACTTAGTTGCTCTTGACAAGGGCACAGATATAACAGACACTGCAGAGCTCACAATTTATGTCCGTGGTGTTGATTGCAATTTTGAATTGACAGAGGAGCTGCTCACAATAAATTGACAGAGGAGCTGCTCACAATAATTCCAATGCATGGCCAGACCACCGCTAATGATATATTTAAGCATCTGTGTGATGCCATTAAGAATGCAGGTTTGCCATGGAAGAGGTTTGTTGGAATAATAACCAATGGATCGTAATCAATGACAGGGAGGAAAAATGGACCGGTGGCACTTGTTCAAAAAAAACTTGAAGAGGAGGGTGTAGAGAAGGCCAATGCTCTTCACGCATTATCCATCAGCAGGTCCTTTGCAGTAAATGCCTGCCATGTGACAATGTGATGTCTGTTGTTGTGAAATGCGTCAACCAAATCAGATCCAGGGGCTTAAAGCACAGGAGGTTCTGTGATTTTTCAGAGGAAATGGAGTCAGAATATGGAGATGTGCTCTATTTCACCAAGGTATGTTGGCTCAGCAGGGGAAATGTCCTGAAAAGATTTTTTGAGTTGAGAGAAAAAGTGAAAACCTTCATGGAGAAGGATGGGAATGCTGTTTCTGAGTTGAGTGATCACAAATGGCTCATAGATTTAGCTTTTCTTGTTGACATCACACATAAGCTGAATGTACTAAACAAGATGTTACAAGGCCCAGGGCAGCTCATCAGTGCTGCCTATGACAACGTGAGAGCATTCTCCACAAAACTTGTGTTATAGAAATCCCAGCTCTCTCAGACAAACCTTTGCCATTTCCCAGCATACAAGGAACTTGTGGATGCAGGCATACCATTCAGTGGTGAGAAATATTTTGATGCTATTTTTAAGCTAAAGTAGGAATTTGATCACAGATTTGCAGACTTCAAAAAGCACAGAGCCACTGTCAAAATTTTTGTGGACCCCTTTTCCTTTGATGTACAAGATGCCCCTCCTGTGCTTCAAATGAAGTTCAATGTAACTCTGATCTCAAAGCCAAGTTCAAGATTAGTGGAAAAGCAGACATGCATGGGCAATTTTTGAGAGAATTGCTCCCCAGCTTCCCTGAGCTTTCCCGAATGTTCAAGCACACCATGTGCCTTTTTGGGAGCACATATTTGTGTGAAAAGTTATTCTCCACATTGAACTTCAATAAGTCAAAGTAAAGGTCTAGACTTAATAATCATCATCTTCAAGCCATACTGAGGGTCTCAACTGCTTCCTCTCTAATGCCAAATGTGGTTCAGATTTGTGAGAAGAAGCGTTGTCAAGTCTCTGGCAGCAAGGAATAGGCAAAAGATGCCTTGTTCAGAAAAACTATTCATGATCTTCATTCAATGTCCTATTCATGTTCAGAAGAAAAAATTAAAACTGTTAATAATGACGTTTGAGGACATTTTTTTGTGAAACCCCTTATGCGGCCCTGCCTCACCCTGATTTTGCCTCCTGTGACCCCCAGGTAAATTGAGTTTGAGACCCCTGCCATAAGGTATATAGAACAACATGTAGGTAAAACACTCCATGACATTGAGACTGAAGGCATCTTCAAGGAGGAAACTGTACTTTCCAAACAAGTGGTAGTAGAGATAAACAGATGGGAATACATTAAGCTGAGAAGGTTCTGCACCTCAAAAGAAATAGTGCCCAGGATACAAGAGCCACCCACCGTGTGGGAGAAACTATTCACCCAATGCCCATCAGATAAGGGCTAATATCCAAAATATACAGGGCACTGACAGAACTTTACAAAAAAAAAAACATCTAATCCCATCAAAAAATGAGGAGAAGAAATGAACAGACACTTTGATAAAAAAGAAATACAAAGGGCCAAAAGGCACATGAAAAATGCTCCTCATCACTGATCATCAGGGAGATGCAATCAAAACAACGATGAGATACCATATCACACCACAGAGATTGGCACACATCACAAAGAACGAGAACAATCAGTGCTGGCGGGGATGTGGAGAGAAAGGAACTCTTATCCACTGCTGGTGGGAATGCTGTCTAGTCCAACCTCTATGGAAAGCGATATGGAGATTCCTCCAAGTCTGGAAATTGAGCTCCCATTTGACCCAGCTATTTCATTCCTAGGGATATACCCTAGGAACACAATAATACAATACAAAAACCCCTTTCTTACACCTATATTTATTGCAGCACTATTCACAATAGCCAGCTTCTGTAAACAACCAAGATGCCCTTCAACAGATGAATGGCTATAGAAACTGTGGTACATATTCACAATGGAATATTATGCAGCCATCAGAAGAGATGAAGTCATAAAATTTTCCTATACATGGATGTACATGGGGTCTATCATGCTGAGTGAAATAAGTCAGAGGGAGCGAGATAGATGCAGAATAGTCTCACTCATCTATGGGTTTTAAGAAAAATAAAAGTCATTTTTGCAACAATCCTTAGAGAAAATGAGAGGAGGGCTGGAACTTCCAGCTCACTCATGAAGCTCACCACAAAAAGTGGTGAGTGAAGTTATAGAAATAACTACACTGAGAACTATCATAAGTATGTGAATGAATGAGGGAACTGGAAAGCTTGTCTAGAGTACAGGTGGGAGTGGGGAGGGATGGAGGGAGATTTGGGACATTGGTGGTGGGAATGTTGCACTGGTGAAGGGGGTGTTCTTTATATGACTGAAACCTAATCACAATCATATTTGTAATCAAGATGTTTAAATAGGGCCCGGAGAGATAGCACAGCGGTGTTTGCCTTGCAAGCAGCCAATCCAGGACCTAAGGTGGTTGGTTCGAATCCCAGTGTCTGCCAGAAGCTATTTCTGAGCAGACAGCCAGGAGTAACCCCTGAGCACCGCCGGGTGTGGCCCAAAAAAAAAAAATGTTTAAATAAAGAATAAAAAGAAAAAATAAATAAAAAAAAAAGAAAAAGCAACAGTTTAGGCGGAAAGTCAATATATAGTTTAAAAAAAACATATATGCTAATAGGAACTATTTGAAAAGTAAGTACAGGGAAAAAATCTCACTTACCAAAGAGTATCATTGCAAATAAAATATTGGAGCCAGAGAGATAGCATGGAGGTAAGGCATTTGCCTTTCATGCAGAAGGTCGGTGGTTCTAATCCTGGCATCCCATATGGTCCCCTGAGCCTGCCAGGAGCGATTTCTGAGCATAGAGCCAGGAGTAACTCCTGAGTGCTGCCAGGTGTGACCCAAAAATAATTTAATTAATTAAAAAATAAATAAATAAAAATAAGATATTTAGCAAGGTAAAGATCTTGAATACCTGGAAACTATAAAACTTTGATGAAAGAAACATAAAAGGTGGCAAATAAATGGAAAGACACTTTACAGTTATGGTTTGGAAGAGTTCATATTTTTAAACACCCATATTACCATATTATCTACAAATTCTATGCAAACCCTATCATCTTTATGTAAATAGAAAAATAACCCAAAATTTCATAGGCATCACAAAAGACCTCGAAATGGCCAAAACAATCTGGAACAAAGAAAGCTGGAGTCATAGAAAGAGTACCAGGAGTAAGGCATTTGCCTTGCATGAGTTGGACCCAGTTTGATTCTATGCACTACAGAGAGTTTCCTAACACTCCCAAGAGTGAGGAGATAAATATATAGCCTATAAAAAGAAATTCCCCTGGAAACCATCTTGCTGGTGTCACTATTTCTGCACAAATTACATGCAGCAGCTGTAACAGAAGATGCTACTGCATCTGCTGCAGAAGCAGCTATTTCTAAAAGAAGTTTTGTTCACTTTTCTTCTTTTGTAGCAAAAGCAAAACTTCTCTCTGGATTTCTATCAGTGTGAAAATATATAGTGAAGTGGAATAAATGAGCTTTCAAACAGTGAGGATACATGTCATTGGAAGCTTTCATATTACCAAAAAGTTATTAGAAGTGATGGTAGAATCATATAAAATTCTAGTCCTGGTCATTAATAATCCAAGTACTTCAGACCCTAGCTCAAGAGTAGCTATGTGTCCCGATCCCCCATATAAACACATGAGCACTTCCATTTGTCTGGAATGCAAGGAATACTTAGCTTAGTAAGAGAGAAAGGAATTGGATTAGCAGAAGGTCTGACAGGTTCAGTGCACAACTGAAAGTTCAACTTACTGGATCATTTAATCCTTCAACTCCTCCATTATCCCCATTTTACAAAAAAAATGACCACAGCTCTAAGAAAAAAAAGTTTGTAGAATAAAATGTAATTTAATCTGGGAGGTGAACAAAGAATTCTGAAAAAATTATACAACCTTCAATATATGTAGCTTCCAAGGTGCTTGAGTGATTCCTGCTTCCTTTCCCATCTGAAGTTCCATGTATGATTGAGCAATCCTTTTCTCTGTTTTGAAAACATGTTCCCAAGGAAGAGTAAAATTTTGTTTTGTTTTGTTTTAATTTTGGGGCCACATCAGTGATGCGCATGGGTTACTCCTGACTACACGCTCAGAAATCACTCCTAACTTGGGGGACCATATGGAATGCTGGGGGGTTTAACTGCAGTCAGTCCTAGGTCAGCTACATGCAAGTCAAATGCCGTAACATAGTGCCACTGCTCCAGCCCCTGAAATTTGGTTTTTATGTGTCTTTTGGCCATATGTATTTCTTCTTTGAGGAAGTGTCTGTTCATTTCTTCTCCCCAATTTTTGATGGGGCTGTATGTTTTTTCTTATTAAGTTCTGTCAGTACCTTGTATATTTTTGATATTAGCCCCTTGTCTGATGGGTATTGGGTGAATAGTTTACCCCTTCTGTGGGTTGCTTTTGTATCCTAGGAACTATTTCCTTTGAGCTGTAGAAGCTTCTCACCTTAATATAGTTCCATCTGTTTATCTCTGTTTCCACTTGTTTGGAGAGTGCTGTTTCTCCTTGAAGTTGCCTTTAGTCTCAGTGTCAAGGAGTGTTTTACCTATGTGTTGTTCTATATACCTTATGGTTTCAGGTCTGATATCAAGGTCTTTAATCCATTTGGATTTGATCTTTGGGTATAGTGCTAGATGGGGGTCTGAGTTTGCTTTTTTGCAAGTGGCTAACCAGTTGTAGCAACACAACTTATTGAAGAGACATTTTCTGCTCCATTTTAGATTTATTGCCCCTTTATCAAAGATTAGTTGAGTGTATGTCTGGGGAACATTCTCTGAATACTTAAGTCTATTCCACTGATCTGAAGATCTGTCTTTATTCCAATACCATGCTGTTTTGACAACTATTTCTTTGTAATATAGTTTGAAATTAGGGAAAGTAATGCTTCTCATATTTCTTTTCCCAAGGATTGCTTAAGCTGTTTGTGGGTGTTTATTGTTCCAAATGAATTTCAGGAGTGTTTGATCCACTTCTTTGAAGAATGTCTGGGTATCTTTAGAGGGACTGCATTAAATCTGTACAATGCTTTGGGGAATATTGGGAGATGCAAATCAAAACAACAATGAGGAGCTGGAGAAATAGCATGGAGGTAGAGCATTTGCCTTGCATGCAGAAGGACAGTGGTTCGAATCCCGGCATCTCATATGATCCCCTGAGCCTGCCAGGAGTGATTTCTGAGCATAGAGCCAGGAGTAACCCCTGAGTGCTGCTGGCTGTGATCCAAAAACCAAAAAAAAGAATAAAATGAGGTACCATCTCACATCACACAGACTGGCACACATCACAAAAAAAAAAAAAAACAAGAACAATCAGTGCTGGTGGGGATGTGGAGAGAAAGAAACTCTGAACCACTGCTGGTGGGAATGCTGTCTAGTCCAGCCTTTATGGAAAACAATATGGAGATTCCTAAAAAAAAAAAAAAAAAGAAAATTGAACTCCCATATGATCCAGCTATTCCACTCCTGGGGATATACCCTAGGAACACAAAAATACAATTGAAAAATCCATTCCTCAGACCAATATTCATTGCAGTGATATTTATAATAGCCAGACTTTGGAAACAACTTTGGAAACAAGATGCCCTTCAACAGATGAATGGCTAAAGAAACTGTGGTATATATACACAATGAAATATTATACAGACATCAAGAGAGATGAAGTCATGAAATTTTCCTATACATGGATGGACAAGAAATCTATTATGCTGAGTGAAATAAGTTAGAGGTAGAGAGATAGACACAGAATAGTATCACTCATCTATGGGTTTTAAGAAAAATAAAAGACATTTTGTAATAATTCTCAGAGACAATAGAGATGAGGGCTAGAAGGTCCAGCTCACAATAGGAAGCTCACCACAAAGAGTGGTGAGTGCAGTTACAGAAATAACTACACTGACAACTAACATAACAATGTGAATGAATGAGGGAAGTAGAAAGCCTGTCTCAAATACAGGAGGATGAGGAGGATAGGGAGGTGGAAGACTTGGGGCATTGGTGATGGGAATGTCACACTCGTGAAGGGGGGTATTCTTTATATGACTGAAACCCAACTACAATCATGTTTGTAATCAAATTGTAGAAATAAAGACAATAATAAAGAAAAAAGAAAAATAGAAAAATAAAAGACATTATTGTAATAAGGCCCAGAGACAATAGAGTTAAGGGCTGGAAGGGCCGGAAGGACCAGCTCACAATTTGAAGCTCACCATAAAGAGTGGTGAATGCTGTTAAGGAAATAAATACACTAACAACTAGCATGACAATGTTAAAGATTGATAGAAGTAGAATGCCTCTCACGAATACAGGCAGGGGTGGGGAGTGAGGGGGGGCGCATTAGTGATGGGAATGTTGCACTGGTAAAGGGGGTTATTCTGTCTATGACTAAAACCCAGCTACAAATATGCTTGCAATCATGGTGCATAAATGAAGATTTTATTTTAAAAAAGTTAATAAAAAAAGAAAAAAATTTTAAACTTTAGCTAAATTGTAAACCACAGCCCTCTCTCCTAATTTCAATTTCTTTTCTTTTTTATTTTTGTTTTTGGTGTCACACCCAAAAGTGCTCAGGGGTTACTCCTGGCTCTATGCTCAGAAACCGCCCCTGGCAGGCACAGGGGACTATATGGGATGCCAGGATTCGAACCACCATCCTTCTGCATGAAAGGCAAATGCCTTACCTCCCTAATTTCCATTTCTAATCCCTAAATTCTTTTGCTTATCAGGTGAAAAGGATATGAGAAGGTGTTTTGAGACAGTTCTTTTCAGTCTTGCAACAATCCCATTCATGGGTACTATGTAGTAAATGAGAGGCTAAGGAAACTCTCCCACGTTAGGCTACATCATCTACAGGTAGGTCTAATTCCCTGGGAGAGCATTTGAGTGCAGATTTCCAAACCAGGTATCAAGTTAAAATGCAGAGTCCCTTGTTCAAAGTTATTGAGAATTTCAAAACAAAGAAAAGCATAAAACCCAAAGCATAGGACCCTTTTCTAAGTAGACTAACCCAGGCAACTACCGAGATTGCAGCCCATTGAACTAACCCTGCCCACAGTGAACTTTATACATCATGTTCTGGGTCCCTACTGAGATCCAAAGATGAGCATGGACTCAAAGCTTCAGGCCTACATACTCCCAAGTCTTTATTCCCTCTGTGCATGGACGTACCCCACAACTCCTTTCCATCTTCTACAATCTACACAGAGAAGCACCTTCCCATCCTTGCCCCAAACAAAAATTCATAAGCCCTTGTTAGAGTTTTAACTCTGAAGTTACGTGCTACAACAAGCCTAAAGACAACAACCAAGATTAGAAACAGGAATGGGGAGCTTTCTGAGGATCTAAGAGTCACCAGGTTCAGGTTCCCTTCTCAGAAATCTCTATTGGGAATTTCTGCTCCCAAAGCAGACCCAGTCAAAGGGTAGTAATATAAAACTATTCAGTCGATCCAGAGAAGTCCCTTGCAGATAACCACTTAGGGTGGCCACTTGAGTAGACATTCTCCTGTAATAGATGTCTTGACTGGCCCTGAATCAGATAATTTACAAAAAAAATATTAACAAAAGAAATTCTGAACAGGGGAGCAAATACTATATAGCTCTAATGCACCCCATGGTACTTAGCCACTACAAGTTTTGGGTAAAGGACATATTGAATTTTCTACAGAAGAATGTCACAGTGAACCTTTCCTGTTACTAACTGAATAGCAGAAAATTATCTACAGGTAATATGCTGTAAAGGGATTTAGGATCTTATGCCTTCCAAATATCCAGGCAACCTGTGAAATAGGTCTTATAAGAGTCTTCATGAAGAAGGAAAGGATAAAAAGATCTCTACTGACCTTCATCTCCATTAGTCAGTGGTGGCCTCATGACCAAGAACTCACACTTCTAACGCAAGTTTGCATATCAAACCAAATAGCAAAGAAATGTCGCAATTGCAAAGAAAGTTTAGAGGAAGGCAGGCAAACTTAGGCTAAAAAGAAATGGTTGTACTTACACAAAACTAAGGAAGGCTAGAGAAACTAAAAAACTAAACCTAAGAAAGGCACCGTAATAGGAGCAAAAACAACTGTTCTAGAGGTCTAGTAGACCTAGAATCCCCAACATTCAACCAAGAGGACTATTGAGAAGACAAAAGAAAAAGAATAAATGTAAATTCACTTAGTTCTAAACCCCACGCATAGCAAGTATGCAGTAAATGTTGACCCTTAGAGCTTTAATTCAGTGTCATTCTTCAGAGCATGTCCTCTTCAAGTCTGAAGACAAGACCAGAGAGAACATCAGGTAAGGATTTTCACTCTCCTGGACAGGTGCATCTTGGAGCAGCTCCAGATTTGGTTGCATCCAAGACGTGGACTTCTCAACTGCTCTGAAAAACCAGTGTATCCAATTTCTGTTCTAAATGCTAAGTAAAATACATAACCCTCTGTGTAGGACCTAAAAGATGTAGGTGGGGGAATGAGAAAGCTAAGCAGTCTAATCAGATGGAACAAACTTCTGCAGGAGGCAAGCAAGTATTCCCAATGCTATTTCTTGGCTGTGAAGCATTAGACTTGAATTCAAAATCAATAAAACAGCAAACACAAAGCAAGTGTCCTAATCTTAGCCAGGTAATTTATCCTTCAAGCCCTTGAGATGCCCAGATTTTGCGCTGCCCTTTGGTCTCCCTGGAGCAGTGCCTGCCCCTTTTACCCTGTGGTACAATAAAACAGCAACTAATAGAAGCATGTGGGAAATAGAGTGTTCTAGCTAATTGAATTTTCTAGTTAGAGTAGAACTAGTTCCCAGCAACTCCCTCAGTCCCACAAAGTCTCTAAAACATCTGAGTCCACTTTCCTATTTTACAAAGTGGATTCTAGAGGACAGAATGACCTTTGTTTAGTATCCAGTCTAGTCTCAATTTTAGGCCTTCATCTGAACACTAGGAGAAGAGGAACAGTGATAGTAAGCAAGAGGAGCTTATATTTGAATCCCCAAACTGCTACTAAGTAGCAGGTAAGTACTTTACCAAAAGTACTTAAATACCCTGTGTTTCCACGTCTTTGTTAATTGTGACATGGGGCTAATAATAGCTATCTAATCATTTTTGAGGTCTCATGCTTCTGATACACCTAAGAAACTCAAGAAATCAGGGCCTGAGTGATAAGAGGGTGGGGCCCTTGCCTTCCATGCAGCTAATTCAGGTTCAATTCCTGGCACTCCAAATGATCCTCCAAAATACATCAGGAGTGATCCCCGAGCTTAGATCCAGCCAGAAGTCAACCTTGAACATTGCTTGGTGAATTTCCTCAAAAAAAAAAAAAAAAAAGACACTCAACAATTGACAGTATTCTGCTTTTCCTTAGGGCGCTGTAGAAGACAGCTGTGTAGGAGAGAAAGTATCAAAAATAATTCTGAACCTTTCCAGGAGGTTGAATAGATGCCAGAAAACCCCATAAGAGTATCTTAAATGGGGAAAAAAATCAGTATATCCTCATACTTGTCTCCCCCCCCCCAAAAAAAAAAACCAAAAACATGAAATAAGGAAGCTATAGTCTATTGTTGAGTTTGTCTTATAACTTCAAGAATGTAAACATCTTCCATGTCATCTTACCCTCTCTTAGTACTCTTCGTAGGTGAAGGAACAAACTCACTCTTTTAGTCGTAGAGCCAGAAGCAGCCTCTGGCCTCCAGCCCCATTTGATTTATGAAATATCACAGGACCCTAACTAGGATTTTCCAAAACCGGTTACATGATTAAACTTCTTCCCAAGTCACTACTTTGGGCTAATATTTCTCCAGGAGACTCCAGAGATTGCCTGGATAGAAGAAAATCTCTCCTTTCAAGACATTTGTCTAAGAATAAATTCATTAGATTGACTAGCTTTTATTCAGAGGAATTTCTAGTTTTCTGGTCCTTCTTTAATCTACTCTCTGTGTTTAGGCATCCCCTTCAATGCCTCTGGTTAGGGTTATCAGCTTTGAACTCCAAGCCAAATCTTTCCTCCAAATGTCAAACCCATATAGTCAATGGACATGACCTGTAAAATCTCTACTCAGATATCTTAAAAGCACTTCATAATAATCAGGCCCACACCAATTTCAACTCATCCAGTTCCAAGGTATTCTAACTCAATGATTAGCACAATTAACAATCCAATCGTGTATGCTAAAGCCCTAAAACACTTGTGATTAGGTAAGTTAATATGGAGAATCTAGAAATTATATTACCATAAATTTTATAGGAAATAAATGGAAAGGGGTACTCTTGGGACAAGAAAATCACCTACCAAATCATACCAATTAGAAATGTTCTACTTTCAGGCAAAGAAGAGTGTTCAGCAGATCAAGTGCTAAGTGCCAAAGACAGCCATGAACAGTGGGTGTCTCACTCCAGCTTTTTTTTTGTTTGTTTTGTTTTTGTTTTTCGGGCCACACCCGTTTGATGCTCAGGGGTTACTCCTGGCTAAGCACTCAGAAATTGCCCCTGGCTTGGGGGGACCATATGGGACACCGGGGGATCGAACCGCGGTCACAATCTTTCCTTGGCTAGCGCTTGCAAGGCAGACACCTTACCTCTAGCACCACCTCGCTGGCCCCCTCACTCCAGCTTTTCCTCTGTTCCTGCCTCGCTCCTTCTCTAGGATCAACCTCTGTAAAAAGCTTTGATATCGTTAGAAGCTACAATCTTTGGTTCTACTCCTGGGAAACCTTATCTAGCAAGGGAATTGGAGAAAATTTAAAAAAACAAAAAACAAAAAAACCTGTAGTTGATTTGTGTGAAAGAATTCTAACAGTTAAATATATATGAACTATGAACTATATTTCTATGCATCAATATGGGAAGAGTTCAAACTTGATGTGAAGTGAAAGCAGCCAGTTACAAAAGGACACATTGTTGGGACCTGAGTCCTGAACAAGGAAGGACACCATTTTGTAAAGGCTACATGTCAGGATTCACTTCTGTAAATAAGGAGGGATGCCATTTTGTAAAGACCACATGATGTAAGCCACAAACCTATTTCTATTACTACTACCCCAAGCTACCTGGCCATACCAAGTAGCCTATCAGGGAAGGACATAAGGGAACAATAGGAAGGTACCCCTAGACATTAGCCAATCATTTTAGAGCTCATCGGAAAGCTAGAAGCTCCCTATATCCCTTCCCTATATAATCCTCTTCATGACTTTGGACGGGGTGGTTCATCTCCTTCTGGAGATAGCCCTGGCCAATCAGTGTGGGGGCTCTGGCAGACAGATTAAAGTATTCAGCTTTACTCCAGTTGTGTGGTCTTGTCCTTTGACTCTGGACTCTAAAACATATAGTATTTTACTATGAATATCTCATTTCATACATAACATAACAGTACACATATTGATCATCATAATATTCATATGAGTAAAAATATATAATCATGTATGACATATTTAAGCCAATTTAAAGATGTTGTTTTTCTCTGATGAAGGAAAGTGAGATAGGGGTCAAGGATGGGCTCAATACAGAGTGAACTCACTGTAGCATTTATTTCTTCCAGGAAAAGCCTTCTGAAGCAAATATTGAGAAATGTTATCTGTTCGGTGTAAATAATGGATACATGATATACAATTTTCTATATTCTTCTGTCCTATGACATTTCGTAATTTTTAAAAACCTAATTACATTTTAAACCAGCTGCTTCTAGTTTAACAAAGGATAAAGAAAATAGAAATTGATTTCAGATGCATAATAGAAAACAAAAGAAGCTATAAAACACCAAACTCGAATTGTCCTGAGAGAACATAGAATCTCCCTTTTTCAGTCTTTTAACTAATATCCTTAGAGCATCTCTCACGTAAGGCATTATAATAGGCATTTGGAAAGAGATGATTATATGCAAAACATTCTAGTACCAAAAAGAGTTTACAATCTGGAAGATCCTACTCACAAGAGAATTTTACTCTAAACATTTATTTATAAGTCTGTTGGTTAGAATTCAAACCTCAAGGAAAATTTACCCATTGAGGGAAAATAAAGTCTTATCAAGTGTGGTTAAGTTCTTAAGTTATCCCTCAAAAGGTTTATCTTTCTATAACAAAAAGTATTGATTTTAGGGTTGGAAGAGATCTTAACGATAATTGAATTTTTTATGCATTCGCAATGAAAAATAGGAGAAAACAACATGTCTCAAAACTGATCATGAAAAAAGCACAGAAAAACAATAGAGTGAAATAAGAAAGAACTTTTCTTCATTACTTTTAATGTTGAAATTTGAGGAAGAAAAGTGCAAGTTAAATAAGATGAAAAGCAAGGAAAGTTCATAAAAACTCATCATGAGAGAGTTGTAGCCATTTCAGCAACTTCTGAGGTTCATGGCACAGATTTTCTTGTCTCTTACTGCTTCAGCATTCACATTTAAACAGAGAGCTTTTATTTTCCTTGATATATGCATTATCACTAATGATCTTATATTCACTTATCCACCATAGTTACAGATCTATGAGTCAATGCGGTGATACTATAGGAAATAACATTTTTGTGCCTTAAAGAGATTGCCATCCAGGGTCTCTGGCAAGTTATGAGTAGGTCAGGAGAAGAAAAATAACGAAAAGAAGTATACCATGGTAAAGGCACATGTTCTAAGGGAGGAAAATTTTTAAGAAAAATATAGATCAAGCAGAGCCCACACTGAGCACCAGTATTAGTGGTCTGGGACTGAGCAAGCAGCTACAATTATAAGAGAAACCAAGTACAAAATGCAATTACTACATAATTCAGCAGTGCCACTGTTGGATATTACCAAAAATAATTGAAAACAAGGTCTCAAAAATATAAACAAACCTTAACACTTATATCCCTAGCAACATTATTCACAAATTCCCAGGGGTAGAAACAGCCTACATGTTCACAGATGAATGAAGGGCATTGGGGGGGGGGGGGCAGTAGGGTTAAAGGCACTTATTAGTTCTGGGAGGTAATGAGACCATGAGAGGATCTGCAAAGGAGTTCCTGGGAGCAGCCTCATGCGCCAGACTGGACCCTTGTTGGATGGCTCAGCAGGAACAAAAGGCCCTGATAAGCAGATTTTAAAAAGACCACCCCAAAGGTCAAGCCTTTCCATAACAATATTAAAATAAGCCAGCCCCCCTCTTCTGCCAAGCAGGGTAAATACCAGACCAGGCCAACTGAGAGAAAGGTCTGTAAAATAAGTTCTGCAGAAGCCTGTGTGGCACCCTGGCTTCTAGGAGTTTCTAGAACCCACCAGCATCCCTCTGCTCTGGCACTTTGTCACTTTCACTGGGCTCTGAACTCTCTCAGCAGAAGCCCTTATTCTTTCTTAAAGGTATCTTTTTCTTCCTTTCTCGTAAAATGTCTTTGCCTCACTCTTTATCTTCTCCTGAAATTCCTTTCTGAAGAATAAGCCACGGATCTGGGGACCTGGATGAGAAGGCCAGAACTGTCATGTTTTCCTGTGATGAGTAAAACCTTGCTTCAGCCTGTTCCCACCCCGTGCACATCAAGGAAGTTCTGACTGCAGCCCTATGACTGAATTACAGAGCTGGCAGGACCTCCATGTCTCTACCTCAACCAGGCAGGGGCTGTTGCAGACTTTTTCTGGTTTTTCCTCAGCATGCACACCGTGGGACTAGCAGCTGCAATCTCCCTCTCTCCCCAGAAAGAAGCAGCATTTTGCTTGGAGCAATCTGAGTATAGAACCACTGGGTAAACTCCAGAACTTAATCAAATAAAGAATAAATTAAGTAAACAGCCATGTAACCATGGTGTTTAATTTTTTAAGTATAAAAACAAAAATATGAATTAAATGAATACAGAATATATACGTGTATATTATATAATAAAGCATTGTTCGACCTCAAAAATGAAAATAATTCTGAGACAGGAAATATGTCCTTAAAGATACTGTGTTAATGAAAGAAGCTGGCTTCTAAAGGACATGAACTATAGGATTCCACTTATAGAGGGTTCCTATTGGAGTCTGTGGTGTATGTAAACATTTCTATGGGATTATTATGTTACTGACCCTACCCTGATCGGTGATTGTGTCCTGCCCTAGGGTGTGACCTGGCATTCTGCTCCCACCCTAGGGTGGTACCTGATTCTGCTCCCACCCTAGGGTGGTACCTGATTCTGCTCCCACCATTGGGTGGTACCTGATTCTGGGGCATAAAAGCAAGGGTATGTGGAAGGTGAGGGGCTTTTTTCCTGGGGCCTATTCTTAGGCCTTTTGGCTTTGGCCTCTTCACGGAATAAAGAGCTGTTTTCTTCGGAAGCCTGACTGCCTGTTGGCTTTCTTCCCGTCGCATTCACTTCAGAACCGCCGGCTGAACAGGGTAACAGACGCATGGTCCGAGCTAGAGGAGAAAGGTCTCATCCTCCATCCCTCCATCAGTCAACCTCATCAGGGGCTGATTTGCAACAGAGTCAAATTTACAGAGTGAAAAATGGAATGATAGTTGCCAATAGCTGGGTAGAAAAAGAGAAGGGAAGTTACAAGAAATATTGGCTAGAGATGGTGCTTTCCTGATAAGGTAAAGATACTTAATACTACTGAACTATACACTCTGAATGGTTAAGGTGTTCAATTTTATGCTAAGTATGTTTTACAATTAAGAATCAGGGAACCTGAGAGATAATACAACCAAGCAAGCAGTAGTTCTGGATTCAAACCCCAACACTCCATGTGGTCCTCTGAGTCTTCCAGGAGTAGCCATGAGTATATCTAGGTGTGGCCCAAAAATAAAAGCAAAATAATCAAGAATCTGTAACAGCAAAGGAGGGGTTTGGTAGGACAGATGGAATAGCCTCAGAAAGATGAGTGGAGGAACTTAGGAGCTGTAGTAACTGTTGCAAATCAGCCCTTATGAGGTTGACTGATGGAGGGATGGAGGATGAGGCCTTTCTCCTCCAGCTCGGACCACGTGTCTGTTACCCTGTTCAGCCGGTGGTTCTGAGGTGAATCGGCGGGAAGAAAGCCAACAGGCAATCAGGTTCCGAAGAAAACAGCTCTTTATTCCGTGAAGAGGCCAAAGCCAAAAGGCCTAAGAATAGGCCCCAGGAAAAAAGCCCCTCACCTTCCACATACCCTTGCTTTTATGCCCCAGAATCAGGTACCACCCAATGGTGGGATCAAATACCACCCAATGGTGGGAGCAGAATCAGGTACCACCCTAGGGTGGGAGCAGAATGCCAGGTCACACCCTAGGGTAGGGCACAATCACCGATCAGGGTAGGGTCAGTAACATAATAATCCCATAAAAATGTTTACATACACAACAGTAACAACAGGTAAAATCATTTAGAAGACAGTCACCACTTGGATGCACAGCACTTGGTGCTTTCTCCTCTTACATACACTTGACAATATTCTGTTGTCTCACCTCTCAGTCTCAAGGGTGCTGAAGGTATGAGCCACTGTTGATGCCCCTCACACTGTATCTCACAGGCATCCTTAATGCCTATCAAGAGACTTCATTAATACTTATGGAATGAGGAACTAGAGTAATAGTACAGCAGATAGGGTGTTTAACTTGAATGTAGCTAAACCAGGTTCAAGCCCTGGCATGCCATATGGCCCCCAATCATCAAGAGTAACCCCTGAGAACAAGTTGGTTGTGGCATATATATATATATATATGTGTGTATATATATGTATATATATGTATATATATGTATATATATAATGATGATTAAATTTATAACCACGGGAATAATCAGCACCAGCATATTCGAAGAACAGACAAAATTGGAAATAAATGATAATAGACACAAGACATATGAGCACCCAGGGAAGGGAGGGAGTTGCTCTGGGAAGGAGGGATCTCAGTTGAAACTTGTTTCTATTTTACTTTGCTGTAATACCCAGCAGGATAGTGGCTACTCAGTGTTGTCTCACACTGAATATGACCCACCTGTCAATGGCTAAATACAGATAATCTGAACTTTCAAGGTCCTTTGTTATATACAAGGTCTCTCATTTGTGCTATGGGTCTGTGATAAAGTAGAAGAAAACTCATGCGTATTAGAAAACTGGCTGTATCTTCAAGTTCTGGTTCTGCAAGACCCAATATCTGACCTGCAACTTTTTCCTTTTTAATATTGGCATGGTCTTAACAGTAAACTTCCTGGCTTTCCAGATTGGACACATTGCCTATGAAATAAATTAAATACTATTTTGTAAATAAATCTATATACATGATAAGAACAAGATCTTGAATTATGCAATAGTTTCCTAAAATATTCCTCATTTCTTTACCAAAAAAGAAAAATAAAATTCCTGCTAGGTAACCAATAGATAAATACAGTATTATTATCTCAGCTATAAAATGAATACAAGAGGTAAGATAGGTCAGACAACTTGCCCAAGGTCACCTTGGAATAGAAGCCACTGATGGTTGAGAATAGAACCCAGGTTTCTAGGCTCCGGGCCCAATCCATTTCCCATGAAATCATAAATTATAAAAGTGTTTTGTTTTCTAGACTCTCCAGATGTTGCCCTCTCTTCACTGTCCTTGTGCTGCCACCCAATGCTTTCACATTTTTTATGAACTGAGATGAAAGTCTCCCTCCTTCTGACAGCTTTATTACCCCAAGAAACTATTATCTCCTTCTAACTCAGAAAGTTATACTCAATTGTTGGTGCAGTAACTAAACAGGAGTAAAGACATTTTTATGACTGATGTACCCATCAAGAGAAAACGACTAAAAATATTACTGCCTTGATATTGGTGGGGTTTTTTTTCAGGCCTAAAGGTTAATCAGTTGACAATGTTATTCAGAAGTCTTCTTTGAAAGTCCAACAACATAAAAGACTTGGAAGTTAGAAAACTCATTCTTAACCCACGGAAAAAGTTGTCCAGGCCCAGAATGGAAGTGTGAACAAATAGAGAAAACATAAACCAGGACTTGGTGGCACTGGTTAGGCTCAACAAGTGGTACTAACATTTCCATGAGTAAGACTGCTGGTCCCAAGGAAAGAAGAAAAATCTAGAACAGCCCTCTCCCCAAATACAAGAATTGAGAGGAATGGAGATAGAAAAATGTAGGAGGACAAATTAAAATTCCCAAGAGGAAAAAATAAAAGAAAGGGATGAAAGATATCTTAATATGACCAGGTAATTATAGTATTTAAAACTTATAGACATTTCATTTCTATCTACTCATGTAGATCAAAACTCTTGAACAGCAGATACTATTGTACCTATTTGATGGATATAGTTCATGTGTCAAATATTATAATATTCAGAACAAGAAAGCAGAAGACTCAAAGACAGTTCCTTTTGGCATCTTCACCAAGGGGCCAAGAAAGCATGTACAAAAGGGATATTAAATCCCTACTGGTATATAGACACATTAAATATAGATTCTGGTAACTAGACCCCAAGATGTTATGTACAGACCCTTTACTATGAAGCGTAAAAAGCCTCAAGAGACTTCACTCTAGATTTTCCACAAGGCATACCTCTTCCAAGAAGAATAATATGATACAATGGCCAGGAAATGTACATCTTAAAAACTGAGTCATTTTTTAAGTGTTTGGTTTTTAGAAATGAACAGCACAATGGGATTGGAGAAATAGTACAATGGTTAAGGTATTTGCCTTGAATATGATCAACCTGAGTTTGATCTCCAACATTCAATATGGTCCCCCAAGCAGCACCAGGAGTAATTACTGAGTGCAGATTCAGGTGTAACCCCTAAGCATCTTCAGATATAACCCCAAAACAAAATTAATAATAAAGTATACTGCGACAGAAACTAATGTCCAGTATAAACAAATGTAAAAGTGATCAACATGAATGACAGATGGTGAAGAGGTTGAGTGAGTTGGAGAGATAGTATAAGGGTTAATGAACTTTATTGCATCAATCTCCAGCACCATATATGAACCCCCAAGATATGTTAGGAGAGAGCCAGAAGTCCCCATATCTATCAGGAGTGCGCAGAATCAGAAGTAATTAGTAATCATGCCTCCAGGTGTGGCCTAAAACAAAGCATAAACAAAAATCTTAATTAACTGATTAATTTTGGGGGATAGAGCAATAACACATAGCTAGGGCACTTGCCATGCACAAGGCCAGGTACGATTCCCAGAACTACATAATGTTCCTGAGCCCCATCAGGAATGATTTTAGAGAACAAAGCCAGGAGTAAAATCTGTGCACTTATGGGTGTAGCCCAAGAACAATAAAAAGGTATCTGGAGATGTTTAGGGGTTACACCTGGATCTGCACTCAGCAAGAGTGAGAGGTCCCAGGTCCTGGTGGGTTTTATCAATCATAATCCACAGCATAAGATTGGCCTACTGGAAATAAATGGGGGGAGTGGGTGTGGAGGAGAAGGGGCACCTCAAAGATTTAATGCCTGGCCGGCGAGGTGGCGCTAGAGGTAAGGTGTCTGCCTTGCAAGCACTAGCCAAGGAAGGACAGCAGTTCGATCCCCCGGCGTTCCATATAGTCCCCCCAAGCCAGGGGCGATTTTTGAGTGCTTAGCCAGGAGTAACCCCTGAGTATCAAACGGATGTGACCCGAAAAACCAAAAAAACAAAAAAAAAGATTTAATGCCAAAGGGGAGATTTACAATGATAGAATCAAATCTATTTTGGAAAAATAATTCTTACATGGTTATGGTCAAAAAAAAAAAAAAAAAAGAGGAAGAAGAAGGGAAATAGGAGAGATGAAACAGTGAGTAGCCTTGCATGTGACTGACGCAGATTTAATCCTCGGTCTTCCAAGGTTCCCCAAGCACAACCAGGAGTGATTCCTAAGCACAGAGCCAGGAGTAAAATCTGAGCACCCACACATGAGGCCCCAAAATATTTTTAAAGATGTGTACATGGTATTTGAACATTCAATGCCTGATGACTTTATTATAAACAATGTGGTAAATCATTATGCTATAAAAAATAAATACTTTTAAAAATAGGGAAAGGAGAATAAAGAAATATATTTTTTTCTTTTTTTTTTCTTTTTTTTGGGGGGAGGGGGTTTTGGGCCACACCCGGTAACGCTCAGGGGTTACTCCTGGCTATGCGCTCAGAAGTTGCTCCTGGTTTGGGGGACCATATGGGACGCCGGGGGATCGAACCGTGGTCCGTCCAAGGCTAGCGCAGGCAAGGCAGGCACCTAACCTCTAGCTCCACCGCCTGGCCCCAAAGAAATATATTTTGAAATGTGTGTGATTTAATAAGGAGAGTTCATTTTAAGTAATAAATTTTCAATTAAAAAAAGGTGTGTGAAGGGGGTGTTCTTTACATGACTGAAACCCAACTACAATCATATTTGTAATCAAGGTGTTTAAATAAAGATATTAGTATTAAAAAAGGTGTGTGGAGGAGGCTAGAGTGATAGCACAGCAGTGAGAGTGTGTGCCTTGCATGTGGCTGACCTGGGTTCAATTTTTGGCATCCCATATGATCCCCTAAGCACCGCCAAGAGTGATTCCTGAGTGCAGAGCCAGGAGTAACCACTGAACACTGCCAGGTGTGGCCCC
This sequence comes from Suncus etruscus, assembly GCF_024139225.1. Classification (NCBI taxonomy): domain Eukaryota; kingdom Metazoa; phylum Chordata; class Mammalia; order Eulipotyphla; family Soricidae; genus Suncus; species Suncus etruscus. The sequence continues at coordinate 78,692,630 of NC_064857.1, forward strand.
AAAACAAATTTCAAAAAAAAGGTATGTGGGGAGAAGACACATAAACCAGGCATGAGGCACAATTCCAGAATGGAAATATGAACTAGAACATGACACAGTCAAGAGAAGTTTTAGAAGAACTAGCTCCTTCCTGGAGAGATGGTATGGTGAGGAAGGAGCTTGCCATGAATGTGGATAACCCAGATTTGATCCCTGGCATCCCATATAGTTCCCCAAGTTCTGCCAGGAGTGATTCATGAACAGAGCCAGGAGTAAGTTTTGAACACAACTGCGTATGGCCCCAAACCAAAATTAATTTAATTTAAAAGATATAGTTAATAGTTTGGAGTTCAGGGAGGGAAAGAATCAAAAATGATTCTTGACATTATAACTTCCACCAAAATTGAGAAGCTATGCCCTTTTCATTTAGGGCATATTGACATATGTATATACAGGTCAAGTAGTCTGACAGACATGAGGTTCTGGAACTCAAGAAAAAATTCTTGATAATAAGATAGAAAGGGGTCAGTATTTGTAGGACAGAAGTCAAAGCAGTAGAAGCACATACCAGTACCCCAACTGGCCAAATTCTATTTTTAAAAAACTATTTCAAAGGTTCCCTAAGTTGTATTAAAAGAAATTAAAAAACTTATCCTCCATAATTGACTTTATGGAGTTATTTTCCATTACGTTATTAGACAGACCTATTTATGTTCACTCCTACTGACTCGCCGTCCTTCCTCCTACATGTCTGCAAAGTGGCACATTACTTGTTAGGTTTTCTAGGTTCAAGATTCTGCTATTTTTCTCTCAAATTCAAAAAAAACACTTCCCTCTACCTACAAGAAATACAGAAAAATGATAATTCAGTGACTGCTCCCAGTTATTGCATGGTCCTAGAACTCTGTATTTGTGTTGCCTCCTGGGCAGCTCTAAAATGCCTTAGACAACCTGAAACTGAAGAAGAAAAATCTCAATCTCCAAAGGAGAAACCACCCACATCCATCAACTAAATGTAGTGCACACATCGCCCACAGAAGACCCGGAAGATTACCCAGTCTTATAAATGAAGAAAACTAGGCAGGATGCCAAGCAATAGAACAGTGGGTATGGCCTTTGTCTTACGTAAACATGGCCAACCTCGGGTTTAATCCTTGGCATTCTAGTATGATCCAACAAGCCTTTTAGAAGTGATCACTGAGTGCAGAGCCAAAAGAAAGCCCTCTGCATGCTCCCCACCCACCCAAAAGTAAAAAGAAATTGGGTGGGAATGCAGTGGGTAGGGTGCTTGCCTTGCATGCACTGACCTGGATTCTGAATCCTAGGCACCACATATGGTATACAAGTTCCATCAAAAGTGAACCCTGAGTTCAGAGATAGGAATAAATATTGAATACTGGTGAATGGGACCCATTAAAAAAAGTAGAAGGAAATTTGAAACATGTAATAAAGTGTTTAAGAACTGAAGACATTACTCTAAGCAAAATAAGCAAATCATAGCAAAAGAAATACTTGTTTCACTTCTGCAAAGTACAAAGAATACCTCAATTTAGAGAAAAAATAATGGAGGTAAGTGCCTAGAAGAAGCAGGAGGAAAAAAATGAGGAGTTACTAAAGTGTATAGAGTTTTTGTTCAAGAAGTTGAAAATAATCTGGAGGTGGATGTGATAGTGGTTGCACATTATGTGTTTAATGCACTAAATTAAAAGTTTAAATATTATATTTTTAAAAGTAGCTAAAGAGGCTAGAGAGATAGTATAGAAGTTAAGATATTTGCATCGCATGTGACTAACCCAAATTTTATGCCAAACACCAATATACAGTCTTCTAAGAACTGCCAAAAATGATCTCTCAACACAGTACAAGTAGTAAGTCCTGAGAACAGCTGGGTCTGGACATCCCAAAACTTAAGTGGCTAAAATAGAATTTATCACAATTAAAATATAGCAGCCAAAGAAGAGTCTATTACTACCCACATTTTATATTTGTTACAATCACAAAATAGAATACAACATTGCTATGGACTACAACTATTACAATATATAAAGACTCATATAAAATCAATCTCATATATTAAATGTGTGCATGTGTATATGTGTGTATGTATATATATAATATATATATATTATAAGAGCACAAAGGTCCAATACAAAAGTTGCTATATTATACCATATCATTTACATGAATTTCAAGAACAGGCAGAACTAATCTGTAGTGATAGAAGTCACATGAGGACTCTGCAGGAAGAGGTTGAGAGGGACAGTCTGCTGAGTCCTGGAGATGCTCCTTATCACGAAATAAGGGGTGTAACCTGTGTATTTATGGACAACTCTGATTAAGTTAATCACTTAAGATCTATCTGTGCCTTGAGTGAGAGAAACAGAACAGCAAGTATTACAAGTGGCTGACCTGGGCCAGAGATATAGCATGGAGGTAAGGCATTTGTCTTGTATGTAGAAGGATTGTGGTTCAAATCCCAGCATCCCATGTGGTCCCTGAGCCTGCCAGGGGCGATTTTTGAGTATAGAGCCAGGAGGAACACCTGAGTGTTGCCAGGTGTGACCCCCCAAAAAAAAAAAAAAAAAAACAAGTGGCTAGTTTTTGGTTCGATCCTTGGCATCACGTATGGCACAACTTCAGGAGAGATCCCTGCGCTCAGCTAAGAGGGACCCAAAACAAACGAACAAAATAATTATTGCCTTTATTCCAAGTAGGTATAACCCAATGTGTTAAAAAAAAAAAAAAAAACAGCAGCAATACCCTCCAAAACATCGTTTTAATTTGCAAGTGTATTCACACCTAGGTATAATAATTGTAACATATGAATGAATGTTCTGTAACATGTAAGAATTTAGGGGTAAAGAGAGGAGAATTCCACTTTCGAAGGAAAAAAATTAAGTGGGTAGAAGGGATGGAGATGTAAATTCAGAAAAAAATGATAAGGGGTTTCCCATTTCATTTCAAAGTTCTATTCAGTAATAAATATATATGGAATAAGCCATTGAACCCTTAGCACTAAATGCAATGCAAAGTTCAAGGCAATTCTCAAAACACCAAATTAGAATCATGTCAGAGGTTCAAATACAGATTCTTACCCTTTTCCCCAGAGTTGTTCACACAGAAGAAATACGGGGCTTGGTCTAGGAATCTCGTTTTCAACCATAACCCCCCCCCCCAAATCTATATTTTGTTCTCCACCATGTATCTCAAGAGAGTGGGAATGGCTTGGGATGGAAACATGATCTCTGAAACAGATTCTGAGCATGGAGATCAGATCTGGGTGGAATTTATCACAAAGGATCATGAGATTTTTCCCATGACATGTGGATACAACCCAGCTCTTGTTCAGTTCAGGGACCCTGGGAGAAAAGAGGATGAAAAGCAAGTGAAGTCAAGGGCTAATACCTGTGCTGCATAGGAACAGCTGTATAACAACTAGGAGGGGAAATTGGGGTAAACAGAAGGCAGAAAGATCATTGCTTCAGTAGGGTGGTCTCAGACAGTAAATAAGCATCTCCTGGGAGCTTGTTCCAGAAGCACCTTCTCTAGCTCCACCCAGACCTACTGAAGTAAAAAATTACAGACAAGAACATTCATGGATTCTATGATTCAGAGGGAGAAGTATAGACATAGAATAATCGCACTCATTTGTTGATATTTTTTAAAAAAAAAATGTATGTGATAATTATCAAGAGACATTAGAGGGGTCGGAGACATAGCATGGAGGTAAGGTATTTGCCTTTCATGCAGAAGGTCATTGGTTTGAATCCCGGCATCCTATATGGTCCCCCGAGCCTGCCAGGAGTGATTTCTGAGCGTAGAGCCAGGAGGAACCCCTGAGCGCTGCCGGGTGTGACCCAAAAACAAAAAGACATTAGAGATGAGAACTAGAAGGACCAGTCATGGTAGGAAGCTTGCCACAAAAAGAAGGGGAGTGCAGTTAGGGGAGAGAAGGGACCACTAGGACAATGACAGTTGGAATTGATGTCTCTGGACAACTGGGTGCTCAAAAGAGGTAAAGTGATATGCATTGCACCCCTTCAGTAACAATATTGCAAACCACAGTGCCTAAAAGAAAAAAAAGGAAGAGAGAAAAAAATGCCTTAGAGTTAGGGGGTGGGGGGACTGGGGACATTGGTGGCAACAAATATGCTCTGGTGAGGATGTTGTACATGACTGAAATTCAATCATGAACAACTTTAGAACTGTGAAAAATAAAACAGCTGTATAATGAACAACCTTGTAGCCATGGTGTTTAAATACAGTAATTTAAAAAACACACAAATCTTCATAGATTCTGATGCCCACTCTAGCCAGACAGCCAGATGTGGAGGAGGGCCACAGAGGGGGAGGCTGGGAATGGGCCAACCAAGCCAGGGACCAGGTCCAAATCTCACTTTGCTCTAATTCACCCGGGACTTTAAGGGATATTTAAGAGATATTTGATCTCTCAGTTTCTCCAACTCTCCTATATCTGGATTTAACCCCTGATGCTGACTCCGCTCTATTTTTGCAGACAAAGTATCAAAGCCATTCTAAGTGCTGCATATGCAACCAAAACAGCCAAGAGGTGGAAGGGTCAGGCATGACAACAGGCAATTCAGGCTGCTGATCCATGGACTGTGAACATCAGACCTGCTCAGGACATTACAAGAGGATCAGCCAAGGACAGTGCAGGTCTTTGTGTTTAAAAGAAACAGCTGGGTCAGAGGAGGACATACAGAATAGGGCAGGTAGGGTGCTTGCCCTGCAGACTGCAATCCGGGTTTATTCCCTGGCATCTCATATGATTCCCTGAGGCAGTGCCAGGAGAGTAATTCCTGAGAACAGAGCCAAGAGTAACCCCTGAGCAACACTGGATTTGGCCAAAAGAAAAACAAACAAAAAGACAGCTGGGAACTTCTGCTTCTAAAAAGATGAATTCCATGTGTCTTTTCCTGTTCCTCCTGTAAGCACCACTAAATTCAGCACGTTTTCAAATAACGAGATTTGGAAAGTGGGTAGGGGCTAGAGGCAGATAGTACAGCAGTTAGGGCACTTGCCGAGCATGGCCTGACATGATTTGATTCCCAGGACTACATGGTTCTCTGAGCATTGCTGGGTGCTAAGAATATCATTGCTTGGACTAAGGAGAGGAGAGAGATAGTGGCAGGCCAAGGGAGGCATGTCAGAACCCCAGGCATGTCACAGTGAGTTGGTTTCACAGGAAAACATTGGTTTCTGTGGAGTTTCTGTTTTCTACTTCAGATAGCCCAGTCTTAGAGCAGATGTACCTGGCTAGCACCCTAGAAACATGCCAATAGACACAGACAGCAAAATTGAACAAAAGGAGTGTCTTGTCCCCCAAGAGACCAGGAACTGGCAGGCTAGACAGATAAACTTTAAGCAATAATACTGTGCAGCAATCAATTCCTAGAGAAAAATCTATGGCTCCTGTGCACCTGTGCCAGCAAAGAGGAGACACATTCCACGCTGGGTGGTCCCCAGGTAGCCTAGCCCCCAACCCCAACCCTTGCCATGAAGGTTTCCAAGAGGCTTGGTGGGCGTCTCATATTTGTCTCAGAAAAAGTAAGAACCTCCCAAGGATGTCAATAGGGACCAAAAGTGACCAGAACTCCCACCACGACCCACCCAGAACTTGATGGGCACTAGAACTCCAGCAGTAAGGAAGAGCAGTTGCTAGGGTACCCCACCCCCTGTAGAATGTCCATCTCTGCCTGAAAGGTCCTCCCCTAACTTTCCATCAGCAGAGCAACATCTAATCAAAGGTACAGGGTTCTCACCTCACCATTTTCTTTAAAAGGGCATGTATATCTATTGTGAGCTCTATGTGTTTGACATAATATAAGTATAATGTATAAACTAAATAGAATTTAACAATTAAAAGAAAAGTCAGGGGCCAGAGTGGTGACAAAAGTGATAGGGCCTTTGCCTTGCATGCAGTAACCTAGGATGAACTGCAGTTTGATCCCTCAGATTACCATATGGTCCCCCAAGCCGAAGAAAGGAAGGAAGGAAGGAAGGAAGGAAGGAAGGAAGGAAGGAAGGAAGGAAGGAAGGAAGGAAGGAAGGAAGGAAGGAAGGAAGGAAGGAAGGGAGGGAGGGAGGGAGGGAGGGAGGGAGGGAGGGAGGGAGGGAGGGAGGGAGGGAGAGAGGGAGGGAGAGAAGGAAGGAAGGGAGAGAAGGAATGGAGAGTGGGAGGGAGGGTACGAGGGAGGGAGGAAAGAAGGGAGGGAGGGAGGGAAGGAGAAAAGGTAGGAGGGAAGGAGGGAGGAAAGAAGGAAGGATGGAAGAAAGGAAGGAAGAAAGGAAGGAAGGAAGGAAGGAAGGAAGGAAGGAAGGAAGGAAGGAAGGAAGGAAGGAAGGAAGGAAGGAAGGAAGGAAGGAAGGAAGGAAGGAAGGAAGGAAGGAAGGAAGGAAGGAAGGCTCATTCCCCTACAGCCTTTCTGGTGGCAGTTTCCTGAATCATATTTGATATTCATCTGAGGGTCTCGCTAAACAATGGCTGCCTTTTTTTTGGTGGTGGGGGGGGGGAGGTCACACCTGGCAGTGTTCAAGGGTTACTCCTGGCTCTAGGCTCAGAAATCGCCCCTGGCAGGCACAGGAGACCATATGGGATGCCTGGATTTGAACCATCGTCCTTCTACATGAAAGGCAAATGCCTTACCTCCATGCTATCTCTCCAGTTACGGCTGTCTCTTTTAAGGGCAAGAATCTTCTATGAAGTATTATCAGAGCTCATGGCTAAAATTCTTTCATCTAAGTCTTAGGAAACATTGGGGTTTAGGATGCTGCTAAGCTTTAATTCCCAGTGGAAAGTATTGAGGGAACTTAAGTAGAGTGATGACATTACTCATGGAGAACAAGAATTGAGGCAAATGCTCTTGTTTCTGACAAATCCACTGTGAGCCAACTCTGTGAACTGCAGTCAGAGCTAGAAATCCAATAGGGTCAACATCATCAGTATGAGAGGTGACCAGAAGAGGCTGAGAGACACTTTTCAACAGGAGAGATGGTTGAAAACTGCACTTTCCCTGCAATCAGCTTATTTTTGTGCTGGCACTCCCAGCTCCAGCATTTCAAACCCAGTTCAAGGGAAGTGGAATTGGGTTATCCAGCGAAAGGGGCTGAAGTGAAAGAGGAAGAGAGTAGTTTGGTGATCAATCAACACTGCTAGAAGAAACCCACAATAAAAGTAGCATTATTTGATGGTGTGGGTTGAGGGGGATAATAAATTGGAAGGTGCTTGAGTTCAAAGAAGAAGGAAATCAAGACAGGCTGGAGCAATCAAGGCAGGATTTTAGGAGGAAATGGGCTTAGTGCAGAGTCCCTAAGAGCAGAGCACGCACAATAGGGCCTCAAAAGGAGGGGGAAGGGGTGAGGGGTGGAGCAGGAATTCACTGTTAGATGAAATTAAGAAGAGAATTGCGGGGCCGGGCGGTGGCGCTAAAGGTAAGGTGCCTGCCTTGCCTGCGCTAGCCTTGAACGGACCGCGGTTCGATCCCCCGGTGTCCCATATGGTCCCCCAAACCAGGAGCGACTTCTGAGCTCATAGCCAGGAGTAACCCCTGAGTGTTACCGGGTGTGGCCCAAAAACCAAAAAAAAAAAAAAAAAAAAAAAAAAGAAGAGAATTGCAAAAGGGAAACTCTTTGGTGGAAAAAAAATGTTTTTAGTGGGGCCAGAGATATATACAGGAGTTCAGGTTTATGCCTTGTTTATAATTCCCAACACCCTGAGCATTGTCAAGAGTGGTCCCTGAGCACTGAGCCAGAAGTAAGTCCTGAACATGCTAGACATAGGCAAAAAAATAAAAGTAAGTGTAAGAAAAGAGAACAGCAAATAGGGTGTTTGGCTGTCATAGTTTACCCACATTTGATCCCAAAACCACAGATAGTCTCCCAATCCTGCCAGCAGTGATCCTTGTTTGCAGAAACAAAGGTAAGCCCTGAGCTTTATTTGTAACCCTGCAACATTTTGCTTTGGTTTGTTTTTTGTTTGCTTGTTTTGATTTACCTGAACATGCAGGGGATCAAGCCCAGTTCAGCCACATGTAAAGCAAACGTCCTACTCACTTTACTATTCCTCCACCCCCTAAAATTTTTTTTTAAAAAATTATAGGGCAAAGAGATAGTAGAGGAGGTAACAAACTGCAGTGTTCACACCCTGATTCCAATCCCAGCACCACATAGGGTCCCCTGGACAATGTCAGGAGTAACTCCTCAGCACAGAATCAAGAATAGCCTCTGAGCACTCCCTCAAAAAAATAATTAGTAAATTCACTTTTTTATGTTGATGGTCAAAGACCTGATACAGAATGTTCTGAGATATCTCAGAACAAACCCATCTTCAATCACACCCAGAAGGGCTGTGTATTCCTTTAGTAGAAAACCACAACTACAACAACACAATAAATAAACAGTTTTCTCCTGGTAGCAAGTAAATGGCAATCATTGTGAACAGACATTCTAATAATGTATTTATTCCAATTGTTAGAATAGTTTTATTATTGTTTAGAGAGAGTGAAGCCACCAAACAGTTCATTAAAGTGATTGATCTTATTCATAGTTTATATCCCTCCTCCGGGGCCACTTGGAGAAGCACTGGGTCAGAAGAAAAGGGGACAGGAGAAAAACATAGACTAATGGCTTCCTGGGGAGGAAGAAGAGGATACAGAGGAGGTAGGGGAAGCATGAGAGTTGGCCAGCCTGAATCATGGCAGCAAGCTGTTGAGCATAAACATAAGCTATCCCAAGTTGTCAGATACCAGTTTCTGGAGCCATAAGAGCAGATGGATAGTGGTGGAGAATAAGAGCCAACAGGTATCTTTAAGGGGTGATAGCATCTCACTCCTCCCCTGTAACTGTCAACTGACTCCGGTATAAAATAAAGGGGACCCCTCCAGGAGGAGACTAGCCAGATGCACCTTGCTCCACACTCTTTCTCTCCTTCCCTCCACAAGAAAAGTAGCAGTTTGGCCCTGGAGCTCTAGAACCTTCCTTGCTGGTTCTTGCTTAATTTCTCCTCTTTCTCAATCTGTTTTATTTTGCTACAGTAAGGAGAGGGTATGAGCTCTTAATTTTAGAAAAGACAAAATTTACAGTCATAGATGAGTTATGGACTATTTCTAAGAACTGGCAAGCTCTGAGCTCCAAAGTCCCCCCCCCCCCCCGCAGGGCAAGCAAGATTCCCAGAAATCAAAGTATCAGAAACAGAGAAATTTTAAAAAATTAAACATTACAGGGCCGGGGAGATAGCTAAGCGGTAAGGCGTTTACCTTGCATGCAGAAGGATGGTGATTCGAATCCCAGCATCCCATATGAACCCCAAGCTTGCCAGGGGCGATATCTGAGTGTAGAGCCAGGAGTAGCCCCTGAATTCTGCTGGGTATGACCCAAAAACCAAAAAAAAAAAAAAAAAAAGAAGAAGAACCATTACATCTCTCCAAGCATTTACAGAGCATCTTCCATGTGCCTCCAATGGCAGGCACTGCCATTGAGCCTGTGGGTTTTCAGAAAAGTCAGAGAGTACTTTCCTCATGAGAGAGTTTCCAACATTAGAAATGATACTCCAAAACGCTTGAAGATGGGGTCAGAGTGGCAGCACAAGTGGTAAGGCATTTGCCTTGCCCGTGCTAGCCTAGCTATCCTAAATTGTGGTTCGATCCCTCTGCGTCCCATATGATACCCCAAGCCAGGAGTGATTTCCGAGCGAATAGTCAGGAGTAACCCCTGAACATCATTGGGTGTGGCCAAAAAACAAAAACAAAAACAAAATTTATGAAGATGATTTAAGAACTAAAGAAACAGCCATTCCAAAATGCATTAATAGGAATTTTACAAATTAGTGCTCTCAAACCTGAATAAAGAACCGCCTTCTTTTGCTATAATTTTGGTAAACTTTCCAAGTGTTGCTCAGAAGGCAAAGGGCCCTTCCTGACATAGAACCTTATGATGGTCCTGGGCTCAAGTGGTACCAGGGATCACCCTAAGCCACCTCAGTGGTGTTAGGTAGTAGCCCCTGGGGACACATCTGGCCATGCTGAGGTAAGGGAAAGCCAGATATTAAACTGAAGTGAGCCACATGCAAGGCACATGCATTAACCCATGTAACAAAATTAATTATTTAACTCCCCCGTGCTTATAGTCCTTACAGTAAAATCACAACAACCTTTAAAATTAGGTGCAAAGAAAAATCAAAGACAAAAACTTCCAAATAATATTAATTTTATGTGACAGATGATATTTTACTCAACCCCAATTAATCCTATTTGTTATTCTAGCAGGAAGTTTATTTCAATCTTTCTCTCATTTAGTTGTTACCAATATGAGTCTCCTGATCTTGAACATCACAAATCATCCTTTAAGTCACTGTCCTTGTGTTCTTGTCGCCATCATGTGCTTTATTTCAGTGACCTTGCCTTTAACCACCGATGTACTATTATGTTTGACCAACCAACTTAATAAAAAACACAAAGCTTGGAAAAAGAGCTGAGTTATTTTCAAATCCTGCACTAGCAGTGAAGATACATAAAGAGAAAGTATAATATAACTTATTAGTTCTCACAGTTAACATGGTGCTGCCCATTGATTGCTATTATGTTTCCTGCTGTGATTTTGGCCTGATCATTTTATGGCCTCCCTTCTCTTCTGTTCTAGCTTCTTCAAAACCTTTGTTAATACGATTTTTAAGAGGACCTTTGCTTGAGCATCCTTTGCCCTTCAAATGGTACCAATGAGGAAACCATAGCCTCAAAAATGAAACTCAAACAGAGAAAAGCAGATGATAGCAAAAGTCATATCATGTGTAAATGATGATTGAAATGAAAAAGCTCTCATGAATTATGAGGATCTCTTTCCATGGATGAATATGGCCCGGGCCTTCCAGCATGAGGAAGGAGCAGAATATGGAAGAAAGGAAAATACGGTCGAGGCAGATGTCACAGAAGGCACTGAGAAGGAAGGATGCAGTCGAACTAAGAATTTAAAAGGGCAAGGAATAAAGAAAGTTAACCTCAGAGTAGACCGGAACATCTGTGACTTCTCTGCCACCATCTGACACTACTCTGTTAGAAGTGGGGGCCAGAGTAATAGTGGTAGGGCATTTGCCTTGCAAACCCAGTTGACCCAGAACACACCTGAGTTCGATCCCCAGCATCCCATATGGTCCCCCAAAGCCAGGAGCAATTTCTGTGCTCACAGCCAGGAGTAACCCCTGAGTATCACCCACTGGGTGTGGCCCAAAAACTTAAAAAAAAAAAAAAAAACATTTACATTTGGGTTGGTTATGACACTGATGATTCAATGATATGAAGGTTAAGGTGCCAATACCACATAGTCAAACACCCAATATAGAATCAGGGGAATAGTGTAAAGGTCAAGGTGCTTGCCTGATGTAGGACCAACCCCAAATCTATCTCCACATACGGTCCCCGGAAACACCACCAGTAGTGCTTCGTGAGCCAAGAGTCAGGAGTAAGCCCCTAAACACTGCAAGGTTTGGTTTAAAAGAAAAAGAAAAAAATATTACATAAAAACCCACATGTAGCAAATAGTCAACTCTTCATATCCACAGGGTCTATGCATCTAAGCACCATGATTTTTGAATTCATGAATGTGAAACCTGCAGATAGAACAACAAAATAAGAAAAAAAATCTTGTTCAATGAAATGCACCAAAAAAACTTCTCACCAGTATGCAGGAAACTTCACCCTGAAGGCACATGGTGTCATGACACTGATCAGTGCATACAAATTAGACAAGGGCACAATAAATTCGAGAATGGCCTCTCAACCCTCAGGGAGTAATGACACACCATCAGTCTGGCTGTCACAGCTAGAATTCCTCACCAAGAGAAAAGGAGACTGAGCTCTTTGCTATCCTCTCAGCAGCCTCCTCTCCAGTCTCCCCTGGCCATAAGGGGGCCAACATCGTTGGTCTCACTTAACTGTGGATGCCAAAGGCTTGACTTCATAGTCACCCCACTCATCATGAAAAGCTTTATGAAAGAAAGGTTCTCCTGCACACTTGCTCTCTCACCTTCTAGGTCTGTTCTCAACACCTAAGACCCTTCAACGCCTGAAATTTTATCTTCAGCTCTGTCCCGACAAAAACTCTAGAAGAGTTTCCTGACTCCCACCCTCTGCACCTGTTGGAGCTCTATCTACCCGCCCCTCCAAGTTTACAAAGAGCATTGAGGCTACCATTCATTTCAGGCCTGCATAAGGATGTTTCTTTATCTAACCTACAGCTATCCAGGCCCCTGCAGTGCTCAATTATCCAAAAGCACCCTCTTCAACTCCCACTGAGTATCCCCAAGATAAAAGCACTGTAGGCTTGAGCCCTATCCTGCCAGCAGGAGTTTCCAAATTGAAAAGACCCTGGTTCCACCCTTCTCCAAAGTATCAAGTTCCACTTAATAAACTCTAAGAAGGGGAAAGTTCTATCCCCTACACGGCCATCCAATTTACAAGTGACTCCGGAAACCATCAAAAACACCTGATACTAAAATTATGCCGCACCGAAGTCAATCATCTTTGGAGAATTCATGAGCCCCTTCAGGAACCTGAAGCGCCTCCGGAATTCATTACCAAACTCAGCCATCATTCGGCTTGCGAAGCAGAGAGATGCCAATTAGAGATTCCTATTGGCAGAAAACTGGATAGCAGGTTCTCACTTGAGTAGTTGGGGGGAAGACGGCATTATCAAGACAAAGAAGATGAGCAGAAATGAGAAAGTAGAGAAGGAAAGCGTTCTCCATCACAAAAGCAAACTTGGAGCCATTCCCACCCCATCAAGGGACAAGGCGGGGTGAGCAGGAGTGAGGGGTGTTGCTGCGTCCTCATCAGCCCCTTCTTTCGGACTCAGAACTGGGACTGGGCAGGAGGGAAGATTTCCTAGACTTTTTTCACCCCTTTGGGGAACAAAGCCTGGCTCTTGTTTGGGAAAGCTGCAATAGCTCTCACGTCCTAAAAGGGAAGCTGGGAAGGTAATTACTAGGAGGAGCTTCACGCTTCGATGAGAGCAAGCAGAAGCATCTCCAAAGTGGGGTTTAGAGATCACAGAGACCAGAGCTGTCGCGCGGACTTGTTAAGGGCCCCCAGCTGAGTCCTGGAAATCTGTTTCTCAAAAATGTCCGGACACCAGAGCACGGAATTAGTCTTCCCATCGAATTCGTTAAGGCCTCTGGTTTGTTGAGAAAGGGAATTATTACAGGCTCAAGACTTTGCAAGGCTGCAGTAATTAAACTAACAAATTATAAGTGCATTTGTCTGCATAAAGGAGATTCATCGCCCAGAAGGCGTGACGGTTCTCTCAGAGGTTCAGGACAGACCCAACCCTGCCCCTGGGCCTGCATTTACTCTTACTGTGGGAACGTTTGCCCAGAAAGAAAGGATTTCACCCCCCAAGTCTTCTTCCAAGCCTGAATGCAGCTTTGGTTTCCAGGGGACAAGGGAGAGAGAGAGAGAGGAGGTTCTAACTATGTAAATGTCTCCAGTAGCAGGAAATTAAATCTCTGCTATACAAAGCGTTGTGGCCAGCATAAAATATGAGCAGAAATATCTAAGGATGGTTATAAACGAGAAAGGTCAAAGACTTAGTTTTTCTTCTTCGCCTTTCTGCAATTTATTGGGAAACTGGCATATCATTCATTCCTCAAGAAGATAGACATGAGACTACTTTTTTTGTACTGGGTTGGCTGAGTCAAATTTTGCATTTCGGCCCCGTCGCTCCTCGTGGCAGGGGTGAAAGCAACAGAGCTGCCAGATTTCTCCAGGAGTGGGACGGAAAAGGATGAAGTTCGGGCTGCCTGTCTGCATGTCTAGTTAATGATTTGCGTGTCATTCACCTACATCCACAGTGTCGCTGGCAGGCCTCACAGGCCCACTTAACAGCACATTGTCATCTGAGCACTACGAAATGGTGATGAGTTTCAGTTTGCTGTGCCCTTGGAGTTCACCCAGAGTCTGGAAAAGCTACTTTTTCAGAGCAAACTTTTTACAGCTGATTCTCAGATTTCTAGGACCTCTTTAGAACTAAGAATGAGGAACAGAAGCCAAGGCCCAGCATTGTAAGGGCCCATATTTGACTATTTAGTCTTGATTCTGATGAGATTTTTTTTTTTTTAATGTTGGGGGTAAAAAGAAAAAAACATGCCTAGCTGTGCTCAGGGCTTACTATGCTCAAGGATCATTCCTGGTAAGGCTCAAGGAAGTATATGTAGTGCCAGGGCTAAACCCAGGGTTGGTTCGTTCCATGCAAGGCAAGACCCTCACTTGCTATATATTATATCACTTCAGCCCTTAGCTTGTCAGCCTTAACTCTAGGCTTCCATTAAGATGTCTACCTTAGCTGTCTGTCCTGTGTGTCTAGCCATTTGTAAGTGTTTGCTTCTCATCGTGTATGCCATAGAATTATGTGACCTGATAATAGTAATGACAAAAGATTTCATCAGTGCTCTAGTCCAAGACTATGTACATTCACAAATCAGGGCCCGTGATCCTGACTAAGCCAGAAATACTACTGCCCACTACAAAGGTGACTATTGGCCTGAGGAGAGCCAGCAACCCAAACAGGTTCAATCTGGCCTTCCCTGAATTCATTTATGAATGTAAAAACTTGCATATGATGGAGCATTAGTACAGTGGGTAGGGCACTTGCCTTGCACACAGACAAACAAAACAAGGTTTGATCCCTGATATTCCATATCAGGAATTCCCAGAGCTCCACCAGGAGTGATTTTTGAGTACAGAGCCAGGAATAACCACTGAGGACAGCTGGGTATGGTCAAAAAAACAAACAACAGGGGCCAGAGAGATAGCATGGAGGCAAGGTGTTTGCCTTGCATGTAGAAGGATGGTGATTTGAATCCTGGCATCCCATATGGTCCCCCAAGCTTTCCAGGAGCGATTTTGAGTGTAGAGCCAGGAGTAATCCCTGAGTGTTGCCGGGTGTGACCCATAAACCAAAATAACAAACAAACAAAAACAATAAAAAATAATTGAGATGTATGTATATGTATATTCAACTTGTCTCTGAAAACTTGTGATGCTTGGGGTGGAGAGTATAGGGATTCAGACACTTGCTTTGTATGTGGCTGATACTGGTTAGATTTCCTAAACAGCAGAATTCCTCCAAGCATGGCCAGGAGTTAACTAGAATACAAAGCTATGAATAGCCCATGAGCATTGTATGAGTATGGGCCCAAAATGAAATAACAACAAAAAAAGTTGTGAAGTCAGAAAGATGTGAACTTGTAGTTCTGGGTGGTCATCTCTCACCCAGAAAGACCAGAGTGTTGGGGCAGGAGCACAGTTGTGTTGGAGCAGAGCAGGTAGGGCATTTGACTTGCCTGTGGCCAACCCAAATTCAATCCCTGGCATCCCATATGGTCCCCCAAATACTTCTAGAAGTGATTTCTGAATGTAGAGCAAGGAGTAACCCCTGAGCACCACCACGTATGACCCCAAAATAAAACAAAACAGATCAAAGAGATAAGGGAGGAGAAATATTCTGATAGTATAATTTTGATTTCCTAAATTGCCCTCAACTTTTTGTGGTTTCTAGGGTTGTTTTATACTATATTCCATGAGATTTATTTTATGTTTAACCAGAAAAATATACAACAACACAGCTAATAGTTGTTGAGTTGACTCAATTGCTTTAAAGGAAACTGAGTAGAGTAAGATATAATCCTATATCATAGTTTTATAAAAATGGATTTACTAAATCCTTTTAGAGTAAAAGAGAGTGTGGGTAAATAGATGAATGGGCAGTTGAAGCAATGGGCAGTAGATACAGTAAGAGATCACAACAAAGAAAAATCTCTATGGATTTAGCTTTTAGAGATGATCATTGGTGATTAGAACTGAAGGAGGTGGTGGCAGTGAAGTTGGGAAATAGAGGGGGTATTTTTTTTTTTTAACCTGAGATGGGAGAAATACAAGCAAAAGTCCAAAAAATGTAGATATAGAGCATTTGTAGCTCAGAGATAGGGTGAGTCTGGGGTTAAGGATTCCAAGAGAAGATAAATGGAAGACACAGTATTGAAAAGAGGATATTTGAAGACATCAAGGACTTGAATTCCTTAAACATTAGATTGAGGTGCTTGAACAGTTTTAAGTAACTGAAGTTTCTTTTTTTTTTTTTTTTTTTTTGGTTTTTGGGCCACACCCGGTGACGCTCAGGGGTTACTCCTGGCTATGCGCTCAGAAGTCGCTCCTGGCTTGGGGGACCATATGGGACGCCGGGGGATCGAACCGCGGTCCGTCTCCTAGGCTAGCGCAGGTAAGGCAGGCACCTTACCTCGAGCGCCACCGCCCGGCCCCAGTAACTGAAGTTTCTTAAACAAGGAGTAAATAGGATGAAAGCATAGCTTAAAGATTCAGGAAGAACTTGGCAAGCACAGCTGAGAAGAGGACAGACACCTGGTCCATTACAAAGCTAAGCAACAGGCTGATAAGAATGACAGGGCCTGAGCCACAGAAACTCCAAGACAGAATCAGTATTTAATCCTTACTCCATTATCACAGTGCTTCTAAAAACCTTCTTCTGTTAGCAACACTCATGGAGAGCTACGTTTCAGGTCCTTCTCCAAGAACAGATGGGATTATGTTCATGAAGTTTATGTGGTTGCTATTATGCTATGATCTTTCTCACAGCTCTTCCTCACTGGGCATGCACTCCCATTGTACTTGTACTTGTACTTGTCAACGTACTTGGCAAGAAAAATGTCATAGATCACACCAGTCCCATGATGGTTGTACAATGTGCCTTTGCTAAGTAAATACTTATTCACCTGCCTAGCACTTCAATATTATTGTTTTTTGTTTGTTTTTTGGGAGTCACACCTGGCGGCAGTGGCACTTGGGTGTTACTCCTGGCTCTGCACTCAGATCACTCCTGGCAGGCTCAGGGGACCATATGAGATGCTGGGATTCGGACCACAGTCCCTCCTGGATTGGCTGCATCCAAGGCAAATGCCTTACCACTGTGCTATTTCTCTGGCCCCCACTTCAATGTTATTAAGAAATTACTATCTGTGAGGAACAGTCACTCATTACGAAGAGTAATGACATAGGGTGACATAGAGTACTCCAAAGCTCAGAAGCAGTTGGAAGTGCTCCAGTGGAGAATGCGACTCAGTGGCCAAGTGCCTGCCTTGCAGGCATGAAACCTGGGTTCGATCAGCATCACCAAAACAAATTTAAAAAGCCAGCAAAAAAAAAAAAATGCTCCTATATTCTGTCATTGAAGACAGTTATGGAAGATTCACAGTAGGTTCCACTAAAATATTATGGAACATGTTTCAAACTGCCTTCCTAGCTTTCACCAGACTTTGCCTTTTTCATAATACGTTCCGAGCAAGCAGATGGTATTAGTTCCATGTGTGGCTGAGGGAAGAGTGAAGCTCTGAGAAGTTCAAAGACTCACCCAAAGACTCTCAGAAGATAGTATTGAATCTGAGCCTGAAATTGAGAGCTCCAACTCCAAGCCCAGAAGACTTGATGCTACACCAAGACATACAGATGGGAGCATAACTACAGGGCTAGAATGTGCCCTTTGTACAGAGGATGGCAAAAAGAACTCACTGTTTGATTGATTTATTTTCATTTTGGGGCCATATCTGACAATGCTCAGAGATCACTCCCAGCAGAACTTGGGGAACCATATATGGTGAGTGCTAGGGATCAAATTCAGGTCAAGTATATGTAAGGCCCTATAACCTGTGTTTGTGTGTGTGTGTGTGTGTGTGTGTGTGTGTGTGTATACATATATATGTGTATATATATAATTTTTTAAATCAGATTTCTCATTCTTCTTTTTTTTCTCTGAAAAGTCAGAGTTATTTGCAGGGAGAGAAACTGCCAGAGGAATAAAATAACAGTGCCATAGCCTTGATTTTGGGACTCACCCTCAGTTTACGTATAAGGAGGGATTGGAGCTCACTCATCCTGTCTATAGGAACTCACCAACTGCCCAGCAAATTGCCAAATACAGTCAAGCTCTTTCTGGCCTCTAGTTTTGGCAATCTCTCTACTAGGGCAGTACATCCCACAAGCCCTCGGCACAAGACACCTGTCAGATACAACTTGGAAAGGAGAATGTCTGGAAAGGAATTCTTGTATGTGTGTCTATCTCCAGGCCAGGTTTGAGTCTCGGGGTGTCCAGATCAGGGAGACTCAAGTATACAACACTGATCCTATGAATTCTAGAGAGCATGGGCCACTCAGGGCCTTAAGAACCCTTAGGCAGTCTGACACGTAAAATAGAAGGCAATTAAAATCCCTTCAGTGGCTAAAGAAAATAGCACAGTGGTTAGAGCTCTTGTCTTGCAAACTAGAGACCTGGGATTCAAATCCCAGTATCCCATATGGTCCTCTGAGAACTGCCAGGAATAATTTCTGGCTTACTCACAAATGTAGAGCAAAGAGCTATCCCAGAGCCTCACCAGGTGTGTCTCCAAAAGAACAAAAACAAAACAAAAAAGCCTATTCAGAAAATAAAATCTGAATTCATCATGTTATATTTACTGATTTGTGAATTATATATATTGTTCTAATAATAGGTATATTACCAAATATACTAAAATATTTTTGAAAAATACAGTAAAGAATCAAAACATATTGAAGTTAAATACTCAGTTGAGTATATTTTAGCCAATACACATATAGGGCAAAGTTTGACAAGAGCCCAGTGATAGAAATTCCCATTTTAACTCCTTTTTTGCTTTCAATTTTTGGACCAACCTCTTGTTGGATGATTAATTGTCACTATTTTTACCTCATGTTGTGTTTGACAAAGATTTGTACTAAAAGTAGAAGTGCTGGCTGCACCATCTGCCCAAGCTTTGCTGGCTGTTGGCATGATTAGTGCCACCTTAAACCCACAGCTTCATTTCAGAAGCCTTCAAGCCATACATCCATTGGTGCAGACGAATGAGATATTGCTCAGGAAAAGAATAAATCATTAAGTCCAGTCCATCAAATAAGTGTTAGTGAAATACATGGGGAACAAGAAAAGCACACAGTCTGATCTGTCATCGCCTCCTCCATTCCCCCTGGAGGTAATGCAGCTGTCTGAGAAAGCAGTGGTGATCGTGGACAAGCTGTTTTGTTTTTTCAGAATACGAATACAAACATGAGAAATTTTCCTGATTCTCCAAGAGTCGAGGGGATCATCTGACTGAGCCCCACCCATTCCACAGATTCTGTCATAGATGCTGACCTAGCTTATGGCCCTAACTGTGTCTCCTTCATCACCCCTCTCTTTGCACTCACTCCAAAACAAGAGAAGCATAGCTCTTGCCACCACTTCCCTCTGATCAGGGAAAATCCAGACTGTTTAGTACAACATGGGAACCTTTGCATCAGATTGTTTGACGTAACTTACGAGCTTTATCTCTTTCTCTTCTTCCTACATAATCTATACAGAAGCACCAGAAGTCACTTCTCAAGAGAACCACAATCTTTCGGAGTCTTTGCAATTTTTCTGTCCTCTGCCAGGAATATCTCCATTTGATCTGACTTTCCCACAAATCACCAACTCTTCTTTTCAACAAGGGTTAGCTGCAGTAACCTAAGAAAGGGCTCTGTCAATCCAGGGTACAAGAGCAATCACATCATTTATCCTTTTCCAATAAATTCTTTAAGCATTTAACTTTGTCTTGAGACTTTTCAACTCACTTGGATGGTTTTATAACCATCAAAGAGGTTGAATTCAAATTGTCAATCTACTGACAATTGCCAAAGGAGAAGATAGGAGTATAATGCTCAGTACAGCAGGTACCACTTCTGGCCGAGCTATGTTGATTTGGAAATTATGGGCTCTTTTCCACTCTGTACACATCTCACAGTCACTTAACACCTGAACACTGCCCTAGGGATACTTGTCCATTCTTCTGTGATGATCCAGCTGATCTAAGTACCTTTGGAGACCCTACACTTGGACTGCAGGCCACATTCTGTGCATTTGTACCCCTACAACTATCTATTGTATACACATCAGCTCAAATCCCTATAAGATCAGGAGTCTAGAAAGACTTTTAATTTCAGGACTACCCTGGGCCAGATCCAACTCCCAACGTTGTTATTTAGATTGACACCTAATCAAACTTTTGTCTTCAAATTCACTTGAGTTGAGAAGGTAGTTCCTCCTTCCGGCTTTCTCCACTGCTACCATGTATATCCTGAACTCGTTTCTCAAACTGATCAGAGAAAACCTTGCAGAAATCTATGAAAGGGTGGGAGAAGACAAAATAACGTTTAACACACACAAACATTCTATGAAACACGAGCAAATTCACTAAAAAATTTATTTACTTGGCAATTGATGCTATCATTTTCCTCCCTCTGACTTCTGAGTATGTAAATACACCATGGATGAGTGAAAACATGTAGTGCTGTCCAGTAGGAATACGACAATGCATACCACACATACAATTTTCAGTCTTCTCATAGTCATGTTAAATATCGTTACAAGAAGAAATAAAAATTTATTTTCATACTTTTATGGAGGTGGGAGCCATTCCTGAGGCTCAGAGAACCCACAGAGCAAGGAATCAAAGAGCAAAGAACAAAGTATGTGATCTAGACTATTGAGTGCTTTCTGACTGCTAATATTCAGCCTCTGTGTAGCTTAGTAGATCCAAAATATTATCCTTTCAATATTTAATATTTTTTTAAAAATTCATGAGACTGTCATACACTTTTGCTTTTATGCAATGTCTTCAAAGCCCACTGTGCTTTTTTCCTAACAACACATTCTGTGCTATAATTCGAACTACATAGTCACATTTCAAGTGCTTACCATCTACCTGGGGGTCTGCATGTTATTGGACAGTGCTAGAAAGTCACTGAATTATGACACAAATTTTTGGATCCTACACATGGGTTTGTTTTCAGATCCATCACTACTTCCTTTAACTTTCAGTGCTTCTTTTTTAACATCTCTAAAATGGGAACTAATCACTCACAGTAAGCGTAAAGGTCTACACTCTAGGCTAGGGGAATGGTCCTTAGAAAGCCAAGGGCTCCACATAGCAGCTAGTCAGTCACCCACTATGCCATGTAACTTACACAGTTAATACTCAGTAAGCTGCATGGGGTATTATTCCCTTTTTCTGTTTGTTTGATCCTGAGCCACATCTGGGGACATTTAGGGGTTACCCCTGGCTCTGTGCTCACTCCTGCGAGGTTCAGGAGACCATATGGGATGCCAGGGATCAAACAGGAATCTGCCCCATGCAAAGCAAGCCCCCTACCCACTGCACTAGCGCTCTAGCCCCATGATTATTCTTCTTAATAATCAGTAAACTGCACTAGGTATTCTTCTTGATAACTAGAGTACAGGTGATGAGAGCAGAAACAAGTTTCCCATCAAATTTCAGATGAGTGTTTGCACTTGAGCTCTGCTTTTTTCAATCTATAAAATAGGAATAATGAATAAAATGACTTGCTACATACGTAGCATGACTTCTCAAAACATTCAGGCTAGTTTGGGAGTAGTTCATTTACAATGCTGGAGCACAGCAATAGAGACAAACATCCCAGACTCCACTCCTCTCCTCGGCATCGCCTTCTTTCTCATCTGTTACTCCCACTCCCTAGACTAGGTAAAGGAATCATTTAGTCATCCAACTCTGTAGAGCTGCCTAAATACTGTGGGGCTCTTATATCTTTATGTTTTTGAGAGAGAAAGAGAAAGAAAACTTCCCCAAGATCCATTTAATACTATTTCTAAATTATGAGTGTGCATAAAAAGACACACCTTTTTTTGCTTGAGGGCTCATAATTCAAACTCACAAAAGCCAGTGATAAATGCAAATAGGCAATTCCCTGCTAAAACATGTTAATTGATAGATTACTGTATTTACTGTATCTTTTCATGCTGGCATACTGTTGAGCTCTTCTTTGCCTTATGATAATAAATTATATGAGCTCAGCTCTAAAGAGCATTAAATAACAAAGTAAAATAAATCATTATAATGGTATTTTACACTGCATAACTACTCTAAATTTTAGATCTCCAAGCTGTTTACAAACACAAATTAATTGGTTCTAGCATTCTATGAGAGCTAGTCCTTCTACCTTTATTAAAGTATACTTGATCAAAAAATTGTTTTATGTTGTATGTAAGTTATATAGCATGAAATTTTACATGCTTACATTGTGAAATGCTGGTCACAAACAAGTTAATTGACATATCTATCATTTCACAGACTTACCTTTTTTTTTTTTTTTTTTGCAGTGAGTACTGAGAATTTATACATTCTCTTAGATTTATTCTCTTAGCCTCTTAGTAAATTTCAAGAATGCAATGTGATATTATTCAGCTATGATCATGGTGCTTTACATTATATCCAGGACATATTTATCCCCTGAAACTAAACTTCTTCATTCTCTCACACACCATTTCCATTTTCCCTCCCCTTTCTCTCTCTCTATGAGTTTAGCTATTAGATTCCATATACAAGTGACCTCATGCAGTTTTGGTTGGTCTGTACTCTGTTTATTTAAGTTAGCAAAATGCCTTTGATTTATCCATGCTGTCACATGACAAGACCTTTCTTTTTTTTTTTCTTTTTTCTTTTTATTTTTGAAGTCATACCTGATTGTGTTCAGTGCTTACTCCTGGCTGTGCCCTCAAGGATCACTCCTAGCAGGGCTTTGGGGAGTGAGGAGGAGAACTAGGTTGCAGGGAAGTGAATCTGGGTTGACTATGTGCAAGGCAAGTGCCCTTACTACTGTACTATATAGTTCTGGCCCTTGCTTTCTTTTATAAGGCTGCAAAATACTAGCTTACATGTCTGTGCCATTTGTTATCTACTAATCTGTTGATAAATTTTTTTGTTTTGTTTTTGGCCCACACCCTGTGATGTTTAGGGGCTACTCCTGGTTATGTGCTCAGAAATCACTCCTTGCTTGGGGACCATTTGAAGCTGGTGGATAAAACCGCAGTCTGTCCTAGGCTATCACGTGCAAGGCAGACGCCTTATGCCCTGCGCCACTGCTCCGACCCCTGTTGATGAATAATTTGAGGGTTGGGATTTTGGGGGTTTATTTTCCTTTGTTGTTTTACTTTTACTTTTTTTTTTTTTTTTTTTGAAGTTACTCAGCAATTGCTCCTAGTGGTGCCTGTGGAACCATGTAATGCCAGGACAGAACCTAAGCCTCTGATATGCAAAGCATGTGCTCTCTGCTGAACTGTCTCTCTGACATTCTTTTCTTCATTAAAAAAATCTATTCACTGTCTTTTGTTTAAAAAAATGTAATCCATTTACTTTTTAAAGCAAATTTTTATAGGCAGGGATTGTTCTTGCCAATTTGTAAATTGTTTAGTAGTGCCTTTGATTTTTTTATTTATCTCTTACTGTCTTCCTTGTATTTTCAAGACTTTTTCACAGTGATCTACTCTTTATATTTATGAAATTTCTAGAAATATTTCCTTTGTCATTACTATTAAACTTACATAAAACATAACCATCAATTTAAAGTCCACAATTTGGTTTTGATGACATATAAATCTATACTTTCCTACTCCTCATTTTATATACTGAAACTATGATTATTGTAGCCATTGTTTTTTGTTTATTTGGTTTTTATTATTTTGGGAACATACCTTGCAGTGCTCAGAGCTTAGTCCTAGCTCTATCCTTCAAGATCACTCTAACAGGACTATGGGACCACCTGGGAATCCAGGGACAGAACCTGGTTCAGTTGTATGTAAAGCAAGTGTCTTACCTACTGTACTATCTTGGAAGCCCATCATTGTTAATTTTAGTGTTTCTTTTAAATTTTATTCTAAAAATCCCTCCATCCTTCACACTCCAGCCTCATCGTTAATTATTTAACACTACAACTGGCACTCCAAACTCTGACCTGAAACCTGGACCCAAGAAAACAGCGAATATGGTGAGATTTCTGCTCTTCTGTTTGATTTTGGCTCTTTTCAGATGGAGTCAGCCCAAAGTGTTTGGCCACATGAAGCCACGTTCAAAGATGGCTGCGACCCCTTCTAGGGGCAAAAATATCAGTAAAACAGGGGAGTTGAAAACTTGTATCACTCCCATCCAAGACTCAGGACTGAAACTTTGTTGCTGAAAATCCTTTTTCCAAATAATTAACCGATGGTGGAGGATAGAGGTGGATGAATGGAGGGATTTTTCCCTGCCATCCCAGGCCACGTGGCTCCGCAATCCCCATTCAGCTGGCGGGTTCCAGGTTTAGGTGAACGGGGAATCAGACTCATCCAGAGACAGGCATCAGGAAGCATCAACTTTATTCATGCCCTATCCACCACATGTGTGGCCTATATCATAACCTTTTAAGCATTCAGTCATTCTTAGCTAGCCCTGCATCTTAACTCCTTTCAGCCATCTTCCCTTTGACCTCCATCCTGGCCAAAGACCAAAAAGCCCTAATTTCCTGGGTCAAAGGCCTTATCTACCTTTTCCAAGACCCCTCCCAGGAAATGGGTGGGGTCTTGCAGGTAAGGTCAAGTTATCTAGGAAGAAAGGGTGGGGGATGAGGCTTCAACTAACCAGTGTCCTTTTATTTCAAATTAAAGAACTTCCTTTAGCATTTCTTATAAAGCACCAATGAGACACCAGCCACAGCCACCATGGCATGGGAACAAACATCACTGTTGTGGCCTTGCCGAGTACAATTCCACGACAGGTGTGTGCAACCAACTATTAGAGATTCACACCTTATACATCATCATTGGGCTAGAGAGATAGTATAGTAGATAGGGCCCTTGCCTTCCACATAGCCAACGTGGCCTCTATCCCAGCACCACATATGGTCCCATGAGCCCTATATTATCCTGAGTGCAGAACCATGCGTAAACCCTGACCACTGCCAAGTGGCACTCACCCACCCATTCACCCAAAAAAATAGGCAAGTTAAAAAGGTGAAGAGTCACTAAATGTTTTTAAAATAAAAAATAGACAAGATCCAGGCAGGTTCACTTTAGTTATAATGTGACACATGACAGCTGAAAGTAAAATTATGTAAAAGATAGGCCATGCAATGGTAATCAAAATAATACTTATATTTAAAGGGGGAAAGATCTTAAATATATAGTCGTCACAGGGACAAAGAAGCTACATGGATGAATCTGGAAAGCATGATACTGAAGTAAAATAAGCCAGAGAAAGAAGTGTGTCTATCACTTGCATATGAGATGTAAGATAGTAAAACTCAGAAGAACAAAGTCCAGGCAGCTGCCCAGGGCTGAATTGAAAAGCAAGTTGATACTTTTGCTTACAGAATATGAATCAGTTCTAGAGATCCAATGAACAGCATGGTAATGATAGTTCACAATACCTCATATTAAATTTTATCACTTTCATACACACGAAACAGTTGCTATGTCTGGAGGGTGGATTGTTTGTAATGATTGTAATGATTAGATTCTTTTCACTATGTTTACATTTAAAACACCAACTTCTACTTCTTAAATCTAGACAATGCTTATATGCCAAAGATACCTTAATAAAGCAGGTTTTATTTTATTTTATTTTTTTTGGGGGGGTAACACCCAGCGGCACTCAGGGGTCACTCCTGGCTCTATGCTCAGAAATCGCTCCTGGCATGCTCAGGGATCACATGAAATGCCGGGATTTGAACCACTGACCTTCTGCATGCAAGGCAAACACTTTTACCTCCATGCTATCTCTCCGGCCCCATAAAGCAATTTTTAAACACACTAAAATTTAATGATAATAAAAAGAGAACCCAATTTTATATAAACAAATAATTTTGACACTTTCCCCAGTTTATAAATGAATTTAAAAATATAAAAAGATACTCAGAAGCATCAAACACTATGAGGAAACTGCAAGTCAAAGTTGCAATGCACTATACCACATGAACTAAGATGGCTATGATTAAGAAGCTAGTAATAACAAGTGTTGAAAAGGATGTGGAAAAAATTCAAACCTTCAGGGGCCAAAGAGATAGTACACCAGGCAGGGCACTTTCCTTGAGCACAATCAATTATGTTCAATCCCCAGCACCCCTATGGTCCCCAGAGCCCTGCCTGGAGTGATTCCTGAATCAGGAATTCCTGCCAGGACTCAATCCTAAGAACAGCCAAGTGTGCCTCCACCCTCCAAAACACCTCGGGCTCTGCTAGTGAGAAAGTAAAATGCTGCCTACCCTTTAAAAAAACAGGCTGACAGTTCCTCAAAATGTTAGATTTCAAGCAACTCCACCCAAGAGAAATGAAAACTTGTACTTACTCAAAAAACCCGAGTTTTTATAATAGCATGATAAATAGTCAAAAATTAAAAATGAAATATCTACCAACTGATGAATCAAGTGCAGCATATCCATACAACTGCTGCAGGTGAGAAAGGTGGAAGAAGGGAAAGTTCTGTGGAAGAAGGGGATTTCCCTAGGCAGTTTATGAAGTGGAGAGGAAAAAGAAGACAGCCTGCTGAAGGGTATCTAGTCTCTCTCTCTCTCTCTCTCTCTCTCTCTCTCTCTCTCTCTCTCTCTCTCTCTCTCTCTCTCTCTCTCTCTCTCTCTCTCTCTCTCTCTCTCTCTCGGAGTCTATGATGAGCACCACAGACCTTATGCCACACCAACTTTTTGCGGCAGTCCTCACACTGTACCTAAGTCACCTACTCAGTGTGGCACATGACCCTTATCCAGTTTCTCAGGGAACCATAAAACTCAGGCTGGAGTGAGGAACTACTCTTTGCAGGAAAGGAAATCAGTTCTAAATCTTAACCCAGGCTTTCCCTCACAGGATGTAATTCCAGGAGGGGACAAATGGTGCAGGAAGAAAAGCTTAGTGGTGGAGCAATGAAGTAATAACACAGGGGTAGGGCATTTGCCTTGCACACTGCCACCCCGGGACTGACCCGGGTTAGATCCCTGGCATCCCATATGGTCCACTGAGCCTGCTTGGAGTGATTTCTGAAAACAGAGCTAGAGTAACCCCTGAGCACCTCCGGGTATGGCCCAAACAGCCCTACAAAAAAAAAAAAAAAAAAAAAGTTTAGCTGGGAAATGAATGGAGGGAAAGAGAAAGGGATACATGTTCAAAAGAGAATGCCTGCTTCTCCAGAGTGGAAAAAGCAAAGTACACACCTCGGACCCGATGCACAAGAGGTAGGGATGGGAGTCACTTCCCCAAAATGGGAATGAAGTTTGCCTTGGCTTCTGCCAGGTTGTTGAGACGTTTTTCCAAACTGCCCTCCCCAAAGTCTGTTGCTAGGGTGGTTGCCAAGAGGGAGAATTTAGAGCTGTTGCCGGTTGACTTTGATATTCTTAGTGTGGCCTCCCAGGGGGGGTAGGTCTTGATCTGCTGTTTTAGTGGCCTTCGTACCTTTGGGCTGGTTTAGACTCCAGTGTTATTCTCCTGATAAACAGTGTAAGGGGGAGAGGGGGAATCTCTCCCCTGTAACACAATGAATATTATCCATAAACAAAATAAATAAAAGGTCCAACTCATGTCCCAGCATGCTTGAACTTGGAAAATGTTGTGTTAAATGAAGCTAGTCCCAAAGAACGACATTGAATGGTTCCATTTCACAAAATGTCCAGAATAGGTAAAATCTATAAAGAAAGATTTGTGATTGCTTAGGAATTGGAGCAAATTGAAACCTGACTGTTGGTTAAAAAGTGGGGAGGAAACTTTGGTAAAATGAAGATGTTCTTAAATTTATGAATATACTCTAAAAGCATTGATTACATTGATTTATAACAGGAACCAAAGCCAGTACAGCACATAGAAGGCAGTTGCCTTGCATGCGGACAATCCCCAGTATCCCCTATAGTCACCTGAGCACCGCCAGGAGTAACCCCTGAGCATCTCTAGGTATGACCCAAAAACCAACCCTCAAAAATTGGTAAATTATATAGTATTGTGAATTATTTATCAATAAATCTATTTTAAATATGGTTAGATCAAAGTGTTTTATCATGGGTACACTCATGGGGAAATTAGTAAAATATGAATAAAGTCTGTAGTTTACTTAATAGTAATATCGCAACATTAGTTTCTTGGTTCTAACAAATATATCATAGTAGTGTAAGTTGGTAACAGAAGAAACTGAGAAGAATAAATATATACAAAAATTCTCTGTATTGGGGCCGGAGAGACAGCATGGAGGTAGAGCATTTGCCTTTCATGCAGAAGGTCATTGGTTCGAATCCCGGCATCCCATATGGTCCCCAGAGCCTGCCAGGAGCGATTTTTGAGCCTGGAGCCAGGGGTAACCCCTGAGTGCTGCCAGGTGTAACCTAAAAACCAAAAATAAAAAAATAAAAAAAAATAAAAAAAATTCTCCGTATTATTATCACAGGTTAGTAGTGGGTAGGAAAAGACTCAGTGCCGACCCAAAAAAAGCCAGCCCAAAGTCATGAAGCCTTTGAAATCAGGACTCATCTGAGAAGGCTGGACTGGTTTTGAGATGCAGAATTACTGGCCCTGCATCAGCTGGACCCCCTAGGATGAAAGACTCCCATGCAGAAACAAAGGCCATGGTTAAGAATATCAAAGGACCCCATCCAAATTTTCCAGCTCACCCCCTTGGAAACACCATAGCAATAAATTTTGAAGGGGAAGGACAGTTTGGGGAAACTGTAAAAGCCTAGATAGGCAGAAGCTAAGTCGCATATTTTTTCCTGTTCTAGAGTCACCACTTGGCTGCCTAAAAAGGGTAATGCCTTTTTTTATGGTGCACTTTTCTTTATTCTCGGTAGGGTAGTCAACCACATCTCTGCTTGAGATGTGGACTTTGCTCCCTCCAATCTGAAGAAACCACACTCCCTCTAAAGCATGTACCTCTTTCTCTCCCTTAATATTTGCCAAATAAACTTACCTTACTTCACTCTTCTCCTTCCAAAATTCTCTTCCTCAAATGTAAGCAATATATCAACCTCAAAAGAGGAAAGACATTCTATTTCCACAAAAAAACAATTCCTCACTCCAGCTTGAGGCCACCACTCCCAAGAAACCCTTAAAGGGAATGAACTTCCCCATCCCACCTTTCCATGAAGATCAAGTGAGATTCAGGCCTAGCAAACTGATGAGGCACAAAACTCTTTTTGTTATTATTTGTTTGTTTTGTTTTGGGGACCACATCCAGAGGTGCTTAGGGGTTACTCCTAGCTTTGAACTCAGGATTCACTCCTAGCAGACTCAAGAAACCATATGGGATGCTGGGGAAATAACCCAGATCTTCCAGGTACAAAACAAATACCCTCCCTATTGTACTACCAATCCAGCACCAAGATACAAAACTCTTGAAGGGTGCTACAAGCAGTCTTTAACAGTTCTATTCTAACCTTCACCCCAAGTCCTTCCTGAGCAACTAAGGTGGGCAGAGACAAAGGTGGTAGAGTCCCCTCTCAAAGTTATGACCTTGCTTCACTTCACTTAAATCACCTGCAATATATCTTGACCAACTTTCTATTAAAAAGTTCAAGAGGGGCCGGAGAGATAACACAGCGGTGTTTGCCTTGCAAGCAGCTGACCCAGGACCTAAGGTGGTTGGTTCTAATTCTGGCATCCCATATGGTCCCCCGTGCCTGCCAGGAGCTATTTCTGAGCAGATAGCCAGGAGTAACCCCTGAGCACCACTGAGTGTGGCCCAAAAGCCAAAAAACAAAACAAAAAGTTCAAGAGGGGGCTGGAAAGATAGCATGGAGGTAAGGTGTTTGCCTTGCATGCAGAAGAACAGTGGTTCAAATCCCAGCATCCCATATAGTCCCCTGAGCCTGCCAGGAGTGATTTCTGAGCATAAAGCCAGGAGTAACCTCCGAGTGCTGCCGGGTGTGATCCAAAAACCAAAAAAAAAAAAAAAAAAAAAAAAAAGTTCAAGAAATTTATTTATGAAGTCTTTTTTCAGTTTAGCAAACACACAGAAAGAGAATGAGCATTACATTATAATGACATATGCCATTAGAAACAACCCCATCTGGGGACTGAGAGATAGCATGGAGGTAAGGTGTTTGCCTTGCATGCAGATGGACAGTGGTTCAAATCCCAGCATCCCATATGGTCCCCCGAGCCTGCCAGGAGCGATTTGTGAGCCTAGAGTCAGGAGTAACCCCGGAGTGCTGCCGGGTGTGACCCAAAAACCATTAAAAAAAAAGGGAAAGAAAAAAAAAAAAAAAGAAACAACTCCATCTTGTTTGAGGACATAGTATTACTGGGATAAAAAAAATATTCATAGGCATGATATTCAGGATAGGGACTTTCTCAGTAGGAAGAATGTGGAACAAAATCAGGATGTTATCTTAAAGCTTTGCCACTATTGCTTTACAATAGCAAATGTTACAATGCATAAAGGGACTAAATCTCAGGGCCCCAGACATGCAAAGCAAATGCTCTACATATTCAGTGATTTCTTTTGCAATTGACAAAAATAAAAACTAGGGCAACATGACAAAATATAAAGGTATGCTAAACCTGATGTTTTGTATCTAGGCATTTGTCATATTACTCTTTCAATGTCTTGATAGGTGTGAAGTATTTTCTTTTAGACCATATAAATCAGGTAACATGCGAGGACAACTTGTGCCTCCAGGAATGATGTCAGCGGAGCAGAAAGAAATGATAAATGATCCTCTGTGATTAGAACTGGGGGAGTAAGACAGCACATCTCCTGTAAGAATGGTTGTTTATTCACATCCAGCACGTACACAGATTTATCAAAATAGGCAGCTTGACTTACTTGGTTCAAAAGCTTTGGGACTAAAATTAGATCTGCTGTGACCTTGGGACCATTTAACCTCTCCATCTCTTAGGATTCACCATGGCCAGATAAGAGGCCGACAAATCTCTCCCACATGTGAGGAGAATTCTATGATGGAACCTAAGAAGGGAAGCGATCTGGTTGCCCTGGGACATTGGCAATGTCTGATGATGTCTTATGCTGCCACAAACCAAAGGAGGTGTGCTACTGGCATCTAGTGAGCAGAGACCAGGGCAGTGGCTGCTGAACTTTGCACCATGCACAAGACAGCCTCTCCTGAATATCCATCCCGCCTGGCAGGACTGCCAAAGAGGCGTAATCCTAATGTCGAACATGTAACTAGGGCCTGAGACCCAGACCGCACACCTTGCTGTCACCCATCATATCATCATCATCATTACTGTGACAATCTGACACCAGATAGAGACCTGAACACACACACTGCTATCTGGATGGACATTCTCACACCTTTTTAATAGGTGTTTCAAGTGCCCGGACTCCCTTCTAGACTGCAACAGGAATGACTACTTTGCAGTGTCTTCACTTTATTTTTCTTTTTTTTTTTTTTTTTTTTTTTTGGTTTTTTGGGCCACACCCTGTGACGCTCAGGGGTTACTCCTGGCTATGCGCTCAGAAGTTGCTCCTGGCTTCTTGGGGGACCATATGGGACGCCGGGGGATCGAACCGCGGTCCGTCCTAGGCTAGCGCAGGCAAGGCAGGCACCTTACCTCCAGCGCCACCGCCCGGCCCCTTCACTTTATTTTTCTTACAGC
Source organism: Suncus etruscus (assembly GCF_024139225.1). Taxonomy (NCBI): domain Eukaryota; kingdom Metazoa; phylum Chordata; class Mammalia; order Eulipotyphla; family Soricidae; genus Suncus; species Suncus etruscus. The sequence goes on from NC_064857.1 coordinate 78,724,094, forward strand.
TCTGAGCTGCTCTTCCTGTCCCCTCTTCTGTCATTTCTTATTTCCACTTTGTAGTTGCATTCATTAACCCTGGAAAGGGTTCTGGGTGCCCATTAATAGAAAGGACGTTTGCTTTCAAAGATAAAGCTGCATCATTATCAAGCCTCTGCGCTCAGCATGAGAAATCTGGCCTTAGAAAAGATGCCCTGAGCAAATGGAGTCAAATTATCCATTGTTAACCTTGGGCTGCCTTGAAATAGGACATTTTTAACAGGAAAGTGAAGCAAAGACCAAAGAGTTGTTGGTAGGCCTTTTGTCCCTGTGAGCAAAACACAAACTGAAGTCGTTGAGCTTAACACACTGCAGGTCAGTGAAAACCCACATCCAAATTTGTGTGCCCATTTCTATAAAGAGGAGCCTTCTCTAAGAGACAACTGCATTTAAGTATCACCCCTCAAAGATAAAACAAGTTCATTCAGACCCTGGATAATAAATAGAACTGAAGAGCTGTCTAAGCTTAAAAAGACTATTGTCATCGCACATTTTCTAACTTCCCTCACAAGCTCCAGCAAGGAGTGGCCCGCGGGGCTTGTACCTATGAATTTTGATGGAAATATTTCTATTGAGATAGAGTTAGGTATTAACATAGCCTGGGTTTAAAGACAAACCTTGAGATTACCTGAGTGTTAGTAATACATCCGAATCCAAGCAAATGGCTTTCTCCAGGCTAAATCTCCTTTCCTTTTTGCTTCTAGAGCAGGATGTTAGCTGGATATCACTTCCAAAGAGGTCAGCTCCACCTCTAGTCACTAGAAGAAAAGGATTTCCTTGAAGTATTTCTATGTTACCCCAGGGAAGATATCTGATATACTTAGAAAGAAATGCTCAGAAACTTAACTTATGAATGGGAAAGTGTTGAAGGCTGGTATTGAAATCATAATAAGACCAATCTCAAGGTGAGAATTTTACCTCTTTGTTTATTTAGGGGTTTGAACTGTCAACCTTATGCTTACCAGACTAGAACTTTGGGGGGGGGTTGCTGCAGCTGCTGCTGTTGTTGTTGTTACTGCTGCTATTGTGCTGTTTTGTTTTGTTTTGTTTTGTTTTGCTTTAGGGCTCCACACCCAAGCCATACTCAGGGTTTACTCCTGGCTATGCACTCAGATATTATTCCTGGTGATTCTTGGGGGCAATATGGGATGCCAGAGGTTGAACCCTGGTGGGCCACATGCAAGGCAAATGCCCTAACGCTGTACTATCCCTCCAACCCCCAGCACACAGGCATTTTTAACCCCTGAATCAACAGAAGTGTATCTTTAATTGTAAGATCTCCATGTGTGCTTTTCCATCAGCTTTGAAGGGAAGCTTCTGGCCACATGACTCCCTTGGACTTTACAGTTGCCTTCACAGTTAACTTCACTGCTAAACCAGGACTGGAGCTATAGCACAGGGTTACAAGCATAAGTATTGGGCTGAGCTCAGTTTCATGCCTTGCAATGCAGAGCCGTACCCAACAAAGGCCACCAAGAGTAACCCCTAAGCATGACTAGGTATGGCTCAACACCCTAAAAATGATGTTAATCATTGAGGACAGAATGATAGTACAATGTGTATGGTGTTTACCTAGCATGTAGCTGACTTGAGTTTGATCCCTGACATCCCATATAGAGACCTTGAGCCTGCCAGGAGTAATTTCTTAGTGCAAAAACAGGAGTAGCTCCTATGTGCTGCTGGGTGTGGCCCACAAACAAACAAAAACAACAACAACAACAACAACAGAACAAAATATGCTAACAAAATAGAACTTGTAAATCAGTGCAGGATTCTCCATCTCTGGGACAAGAGTAACCAGAAGAACAAATTTAACGCCATTCAATTCCACACTTTAACAGGGTTAAGAGAAAGTTGATTTGATACGCTGGGTATTTCACCACAATTAAAAGAAATGTTTTCATGGAGACCACAGGAGAGAGCTACATAAATGCTGGCTGACTGGAGCTGAGGGGAGAAGTATTAAGGTTCCGTTTCCCTTTTCCTGAGAATAACACAAGGTGTGACTTGTACCCCAGTCTTCACACTGTCCTCACATCACTGGCAGACAGAATCAAACCCATCCTCTTGATGGCAACCTCCACCTTTGCTTTGCAGACCGGCATTACTTTCATTCACAGCAAACAAATGTGCCTCATTACTGAATTGGGGTGTGGGGAGCAGAGGACAGTCTGAACAGCATTATTTAAGCCTGTGTTCTCCAAACAAGGTGCATGGGTATAAGCAAGGGGGAGGAGTCACCCCACATTTTAAACCCAGCACTACCTTGATCAAATAGCACAGGAACTGATAATATTGGCCAAGGGGTCAAGTTATTTCAAGTGAGGGTAGTTAATGCTTAGTCAGATGTTTTATCTATTACCTTTGTTAACTGTATTCTCGTTGGGACAAGCTATTAATTTCATGGATAATTCCCAGTTGCAGCCCAGCACAGCTTTTCACGGCTGTTAGACACTTAAGCCCACGGGAAAAGAAAAATCTTTGGCTCTACCACGATCAATGGTGAACACAGCCAGTCAGCAAAGAAAGGCTGAGATTCTGCTCTGTAAGGCCATCCCTCAGGGGTCGCCAGCTCCCTCAATGTTGGTCATCTGCATGGCGCAGGACCATCATAGCACAGCACAGGTTCATTTGCCAGCACAGCAATGCTGGCTCCATTCCTAGCTGCAGGACCTCCAAGTGGAGCTTCTTGACCTGGAAGTCTGTCTCTGCTCCTTTATTTCCCCCAGGCCCTGACCACAAAAGACCATCAGCAATGCCCTTGCACCTTTGCAAACACGCATTTTGCACAGGAAAGGCCCCCAAGAGATAATCTTGGAGACGGGGAGGACAAAGCCCAGAAACAAACTTGGCATGGGCCTGGCATACTCAACGGCAGGACAGGACAAGGGCTGCAATTCTGACCTACTTTGGGGGCGGGGTGGGGGGTGGAAGGGTGTGCAATTGGTGATATAAGACTGCTAGTTAAGTGCCTGGACCCAGTCTTAGCTGGGAGGAAAGAGGGTCATATCTGGTAGTGCTCAGGAACCATGTGGTACCAAGGATCAAAGTCAGGGCCTTGCATGTGCAAGTCATAACCCTTTGAGTCATATCCCTGGCTCATTTGGATTTTCACAAACACCTCGTTTTATACAGTCCTACAGGAAGGACATCATGAACTTCCTTAGGTTTTTTCCCATCCTACTCTAGCACTTTCTCCCCCTGGGGCATTTTCAGCAGGGCCTCAAGCTTGAAGGAAGACATGACTATTGGTGATATTAGCAGATGCAAGGCATTTCTTTTTCTTTTTATTATTATTAATATTTTGGTTTTATGGCCACACCCAATGGTTCTTAGGGGTTACTCCTGGCTCTAATAGGCTCAGAAATCGCTCCTGATAGGCTCAGGGGATCATATGGAATGGTGGAGATCAAATCTGGGTCGGCCACTTACAAAGCAAAGCCATACTTGCTATGTTAACACTACAACCTGATGTAAGGCATCTCTTTGAAAAACAGAGACAAATGGATTTCCTCACTTTGACTAGGGGCAAGAAGGTTGTATGAAAATAACTCCTGTTTGACAGTTCATGACTAGCCCACAGATAGAATGCCATGTCCAGAACCTCCACACCCCATCATTACAAAACTGAAAAAACAGGACAGGTGTTGAGCAGCTCCCCAAAATTCATGAGGCCTAATTCAACTGGATAGTGAAGCAGGTGGCTAAGGAGAAACCAAGGGTCTATCCAGGCTCTCCAACCTAATTATTTCTTTTTTTTTTCTTTTATTTTTTTAATAATATCTTTATTTAAGCACCATGATTGCAAACATGATTGTTGTTGGGTTTCAGTCATAGAAAGAACACCTCCCCAACTTCACCAGTGCAACATTCCTGCCACCAATGACCCCCATTTCCCTCCTCCCTAAAAGTTAATTTATTTTCTTTATTTTTTCTTTTCTTTTTTTTTGGGGGGGGGGTCACATCCAGCAGTGCTCAAGGGTTATTTCTTTTTTTTTCTTTTTGGACCACACCCTGTGACGCTCAGGGGTTACTCCTGGCTATGCACTCAGAAATCACTCCTGGCTCAGGGGAACATATGGGACACCAGGGATCGAACCAAGATCCGTCCTGGATCAGCTGTGAGCAAGGCAAATGCCCTACCACTGTGCTATCACTCCAGCCCCAAAAGTTAATTTCTTAAGATATTGAGTAGTGGGGCCGGGCGGTGGCGCTAAAGGTAAGGTGCCTGCCTTGCCTGCGCTAGCCTTGGACGGACCGCAGTTCGATCCCCCGGTGTCCCATATGGTCCCCCAAGCCAGGAGCAACTTCTGAGCGCATAGCCAGGAGTAACCCCTGAGCGTTACTGGGTGTGGCCCAAAAACCAAAAAAAAAAAAAAAAAAAAAAGATATTGAGTAGTTTGAAAAACCCACTGTCCTAGAGTAGATAAGAAGGAATGAGGAGTGTCTGTATGAGAACAAGGACATCGTATCCAGGTAGCAGTTAAGAGTCTCAAAAAGCACATGCTTAGACCTAACTCACTGGCCTGAACCAAATGCTAACAATGAAAGGGAAGGCCCATTAGTGGGTGTTAAGCTCACAGAGTTAATCAAAAACGTAGAACTTAAGGCCAGTATAATAGCCTTCACTCACCGCGCAGTTCATGCTGCATTTTCAATTACCCCTTAGGCAATTAACTGTGCAGCTTAAATGAAATGTGTGGAATTCAGGAGAGATTAAACCTAATACAGTCTGCTAGCAAAGCTTCAGCATTCAGAGATTTAATGAGGTGATGTGGGGAAGAAGCTGCCCTAACCCTTGCTAAGCCAGGCGGCACCAAATCTGTCCTACATTGTCAAAAGCCTAAGCAGTCACGGAGGCTTGGTACAGGGGTGCTTTGAGACCCCAGAAATTAATCTTCTGGAAGTAGTTTAATTTTGCTGCTTCCTCCTCCAATCTCTGGCTTGCCCAGAACCTCCCATGAATGACAGAAACATGTAACTCACAAAACTGAATCCCTTGAGTTCTGAGGCTGCAGGAATGAGCTGGCTTCTCATCAGATTACTTGTTTACTCCCAAATCTTGTTCAACATTTTTCTTACCTGCCTTTTTGTTTGTTTGTTTATCTAAGTTAGTCAACAAGTGTCTCTGATGAGAGTATTTATGTTTGACAATGGATCCTTTGTGAATTATCTTTCAGCAAAAGAAATGGTATGGACACAGATCTGAGATGTGAATGCTTGTCCAACTCAGCCCAACAATCTGGGGATTCTGCAAGTCACTTCATCGTTTTTAATACTAAATTTATTTTGGTAAAAAGAATATTTACCACACAGTGGCTCAGACATAGAAGGCTGTGCTGGGTCTTGAGAGAGAGAGAGAGAGAGAGAGAGAGAGAGAGAGAGAGAGAGAGAGAGAGAGAGAGAGAGAGAGAAACAGACAGACAGACATAGAGAGAGACAGAGACAGAGAGGAAGGCGCAAAAATTTATAGAACAGGGTGTGGAATCTCAACAAAAAAAACTCAGTATCTGAAACATGCCCGAAGTCAAGAACATGTTAAGTGTGGCAGGAATTCAGAAAGGAGGCTCTGGGCCAGAGGAGAGCCCAGAGACTTCACAAGGAAGGCTGCAGGTCCTTGGCCTTCAAAGGTAAGTAAGAATCAACAGGCAGAACAGGTGGTAAAAGGTCAAGTATGCTAGAGAATTTGGTATAATTGAGTGTGTTCACAAATTTGAGGTCCACTTTAGCAGAGCAGAAGGAGAGCAAACCCCACAAGGCAAGTGCCTTTCAAGGCCACACAAAGCAGTGGAGACCCAAGCCTCTGCCAGGGCTCTGGTTTCAGGTACATTAGGGCCCAGGAGAGAGGAAAGCAGTCTGCAGACTAATTTGCAGACTGATGGATGTGGTCAGATGCATGTTTGTAAGATGTGAGCTAATACAAAGTCTGTGGAAATAGAAAGCAATAACTTTAAGCAAGAAATATAACAGAAAGAATTTTTTTTTCTTCCAATTCCAGAGTCCACTTTGCAGATAAGAAGATCATTAAAGATGCTTGGGGCTGTGGGGAAGCAGTGACTTGAGGACAGTGACAGTCATGACATTAGAGTTTAAGCTGGTTGGAGAAGAACATTTTCTTCCTTTTCTAATGTCGGAGATATAAGTGTTGGCCAAGTCTCCAGGTATACCCACAAAACTTCAGTCAAAAACTGTGGTTTGAGGGGCCGGAGAGATAGCATGGAGGTAAGGCGTATGCCTTTCATGCAGGAGGTCATCGGTTCGAATCTCAGCGCCCCATATGGTCCCCTGTGCCTGCCAGGAGCAACTTCTGAGCCTGGAGCCAGAAATAACCCCTGAGCACTGCCGGGTGTGACCCCCAAAAAAAAAACACAAAAAAAACAAACAACAACAAAACAAACAAACAAAAAAAAAACTGTGGTTTGAGAGAACCAGAGCCTCCAACTCCTCATTTGTAAATTAAGGATTTAGGCAAGATCAGTGAGTTTGAGCAACCCTGGATTCACATTAGATTTTCCTGGAACTTTCGGAAATCATAGAAGTGCAGGCCACACTCCAGGCCAATTAAGACAGAATCACAAATCACCAGGCAGATGGGTTCAGCTGGCATCGGTGAGGGGCTGACAACACATACAGGAAATGCCCAGCCCTTTGTTTCTACTTTTCCAACTTCTTCTAATTGGGGTGGGGGGGAGTATTTCTCAAATTGACAGCAGCATAAATTCTATTTGTGTTTGACCAAGTATTCTAGGTGAAACAAGGCTCTGAACACTTTAAAGGAAGGTACTCCGAAGTACTTTATACTTAGGACTCCAAAGTAACAATTCAAAAACTGTGTTCTGGAGCATCCATTGGGCTATATCCTTCTCCCCACAACACATCCCAACCAAGAGAGCTAGAAACAATATGAATTTTGAGGAGGGAAGAAGGTATGAGAAGCCACTGGGTTTAGGTGATGGCCGGTTGTGAATTAAGCCTGGAATCTTGCATTGGGGCAAGTCAAGGCAGGTCAGGATTTGTGCTGTCTGGACAAGGTCAGTAATTTCTCCACACGGTGGCCTTACTAATTAATGATCCCACACACATTCCCAACTCCTTATGGCTCAGAAACTTTTTCCCATTCTTTCCCAGACAGAGTTAACATAACCCTCTTTGCACAGCTGGACAAGCAGGCCTAGAATGGAAAGTGGCCTCAAGGGCCCCACCAGCAACCCCTGAGATGTTCCCCCACCTGTTCCAAGGCCTCCTCCACTCAGCACCATCTGTGGGAGGCAGGCATGGATGGGGATGCCAAGGTCAAGGTTTCTTACTCACCCACCCACCCCCATCCCCACCTCTTCAGTCTATAAAGTTGTCCTCCACCAAAAATAGGACTAGACCTCAAATCAGAGAGCCAGAGTGGCTGGTCGTGCCCTGCCTCTGCAGTTCTTCCTGCAAGAAGACCATCAGCAGGCAGAGCACTCTGTGTGTAGCACTATGGGATGCACAAAATTTCCTTGGGATTTAAGCTTTGTGAAAAGGGTATGGCAATGAGACAAAGCACTTTGGAGGCGATGCTAAAGTGCCCAAACATTGAATTCCCTCCAGCATGTAGCATGAATCAGGTATTTGATGAACAAGTGAGGATTGGAGTCAAGCAATAGATAGTATAGCGGGAAGGGCGCTGGCTTTGCACCCTGTCTACCCAGTTTAATCCCTGGTACCTCATATTCTCCATGACCTTTTGCCAGGAGTGATTCCTGAGCACAAAGTCAAGAGTAAGCCCTGAGCACTGCCTGGTGTCCAAAATTAAATATATATATATTCATAATATATATATATATATATATATATATATTATGAATATATATATATTAAAAAGTTCCTCTTTACCAACCCACATACAGATGCAACAAAAGCCTGCTCTGTACCATTTACATCAAATATGAGCAAAGCCCGACAAATATTCCTACAACCACTTAAAACCACTTTCTCGGGACTGTGCTAGAGATAACACAGAACCCTGGAAAGAGTCTACATTCCACTCCCCATAAACTTTGCCTGCCTCTGGTTCTTTCTCTGTTCTCTGCATTCTGCATGTCCTAGCCAACATGCCTGTATTTACTGACCTATTTAATACAATGGCCTTTACTGCTCCAAGCGCCTTTCCTAAAGAGACTGATTAGATGCTAGATAACCAGTAAATTTGCAAGCCCTTTAGACAAGTGTCTATCACATATCCAATCAGGAAAGGGAGATCAGGGCCTGGACCCAACCCACCCACCTGCCCAAAAACTTTTAAGAATTGATAAAATGCTTTTGAAATAGCAGCCATCTTAGGCCACTACCAGATTTAAGTGCTAGATTAGACACCACAGTTGGAAGAAAAGGAAATGAGTAGGAACTGACTAGCCTGGAAAAGGTTTTATGAGGAAGCTGGAACTATATCTGCCCTTAAGAAAGCAAGAGACTTGGTATGAGGAGAGAATAGAGTGAGAAGCTCACCCACAGAACACTGTGATATGATATTTATTAAAACATGCCAGAGGCGTCCAGACCAGAAGCTATTAATGGGTATCCTACGTGCCTGGGACTCCAGGAAGGAGAAAGGAAGGGGGAAAAGAAGGGAAAAGGATAGCCATAGGACAGTGGTAATAGTGCTTGCCTTGCATGTGGCCCACCTGGGTTGGATCTTCTGCACTCCATATGTTCTCCAAGCCAGGTGTGGCCAAAAAGCAGGAAATAAATAAAAGCCAGTGTAGATGACCCAGATGGAGCACTGAAAGAGGTGGGTAAAGGGGCCAGAGAGCTAGCATGGAGGTAAGGCATTTACCTTACATGCAGAAGGTCGGTGGTTTGAATCCCGGCATCCCATATGGTCCCCTGAGCTGCCAGGAGCAATTTCTGAGCATAGAGCCAAGAGTAACCCCTGAGCGCTGCCAGGTGTGACCCAAAAAACAAAAACAAAAACAAAAAAGAGGTGGGTAAGGGCTAGAGAGATTGTTTCACAGGCTGAGGGTTGGTCCCTATCACTACAGGGTCTCTAAGTACTAACAGAGAGTAACCCCCCAGCACCATGCACAGAGCCAGCAGGAACCCAAAACACTAATGGGTGTGGAAAAAAAAAAAAAGAGCAAAGCAGTTGATGCATTTCCTAGAAAGAAACAGTAAGACCCAGAACAAAAGAGAAACTTGAAGATGTTTGGGAGAAATGAGCATCTATCAGGATGAAAAGACCCGGGGCTTCCTGCCTCTGCCATAGTTTGACAGACTACACTCAGACTACACTGACTAGTCAATTCAGAGACTACACAGGCAGCCAACTTCCCTCTCTGTGATGGGGGCTGCTCATGTGAAAAGGAGATTTATTCTGCTCTTCCTCTTCCTCTCCACCTTTTCTCCAGCCTTGCCCTTTCCTTGGGAAAAGTTAAAAGCACAGCTCAAATTGGCCAGAGTTCCAGAGCCTTTACTGAAAGACTCTAGAAATTAAATAGACTTTCCCTGGTCCATGTCTCATTTCTAGAAAGTGGTCCTTTTGCTAAGCACCATGAAGCTAGTCTCCTGGACCACAAAGTGAGAGAAATAATCCCCACGATGTGCCCCCATGAGGGCTGTGAGGGTGTCCTGAAACAAGAACATGGAGAAAAAAAGCTTTAGGACACACAACTGGGAACGTTCTTGGCCATAAGAATCACAGCTAGTGATTCTCAACATTTTTCTAGAGCACTGATAATCCATTTGTAGCCAATTTTTATACATTGCTATTTCATGCCTCCTTGAACAAATGGAACACAAACACTAGAAAGAAGTGGGAGGTAAAAGACTACTTAGGTTCCTGGTGGCCAGAGCCATAGTACAGTGGGATGGGTGCTTACCTTGCCTGTGGGCCACCTAGGTTCTATCCTCAGCACCCCATATGGTCCTCCAAGCAACTCTGGGAGTAATCCCTGAGCTCACAGCTGGGAGCAAGTTCCAAACATCCCAGGTGTGGTCCAAATAATCAAAGGAAAAATATAAACACCTTAGTTTCCTCCTATACCCCACAAAGATTGGCTGTGTGATTGCTGATAAGTGCATCTTGAAAATGGTTTGCTAATGAGAATGTATGAGGGAAATGGAGAGCCTGTTTAGAGTACAGGCGGGGGTCGGGTGGGGAGGAGGGATACTTGGGACATTGGTGATGGGAATGTTGCACTGGTGATGGGGGGTGTTCTTTACATGACTGAAACCCAAACACAATCATGTATGTAATCAAGGTGTTTAAATTAAAAAAAATTAAAAAAAAAAGAAAATGGTTTGCTGTTTGAGAATAAAGAATTAATATTTTTGTGTTATTGTCTCCTTTTTTAAAAAAATGAATTACTTTAGTGACTGTAATTAACAATACTATTTATGATAATGTCTGTGCATACAGTGTTTCAACACTACACCTCAGTGTCTGCTTCCCTTCATCATAGGACCTCCCAACACTCACAGTCTCCCCACAGCTATAAAATCGAGTTCTATAGAACAGTTCTCAGGTTATTGTGTCCATTGTGTTCTTTCATTAATGCCCTTTTTTTTTAGTGTTTGTGATTTTTATCTTTTTTTATGGCTAATTAGTTACTTGATAGAAATGACTTCAGTGAAAAGGGCTTATTGCCAAACTACCTAAATACAAAGTTGTCACTGGGTCTCCTGCCTTCTAATCTGTCATATACAGGCTGTGTGATTTGGAACAGGCACCCTACACTTCCACTTTTTCACCTATTCACTGGAGAGACTATCTGAAGGTTAGATGAAGTTGCTACTTAAAAGAGCATAAGGTTCCTTGACAGTTCAAGGAGTGGGGGTAGTTGGGGAAGCAGAACGTTTAGGATTGTTCCTAGTTTGTTTCTCATTTAATGTAGAGTCTGAATGTAAAATTTTTCCCCAAACTCAAAAATAAAAATAAAATAAAGATTTTTGAGCCAGAGAAATAGCACAATAAGTAAAGGCATTTGCCTTGCACACAGTCAACCTGGATTTGATTCTTGGCAGGCACGGGAGACCATATGGGACACCGGTATTCGAACCAACCACCTTTGGTCCTACATCGGCTGCTTGCAAGGCAAACGCTGCTGTGCTATCTCTCCAGGCCCATGGATTTGATTCTTTATTACCCTGTCTAGTTCCCTGAGCTCCATCAGGAAGGATCCCTGAGCATAGAATCAGGAGTAAGCCCTGAGCACAGCTAGGCAAGGATCAAAACCAAAAATGTTTAAAATTAAAATTTACTGCTATTAATATTTTACAAATTCAAATTGGAAAAAAAAAGTTTAAATTAGGATTCAAGGAGTATCTTGGGATGCAGTCGTAACATACCAATTTTTCAAATATTGAGATGGAGAAAAACAGATCTGACTTAAGATTGAGGCAGGGGTACTGAGAGATAGTACAGCACATAAAGTGCTCACCTTGTACATAGTGACCCAGATTAGATTCCCTATCATTCCGTAAAGTCTCACAAACCCTGCCAGTAATGATCCCTCTGCAGAGCCTGAGGAAGCTCTGAGCGCAGCTGGTATGGATCAAAACCAAAAAAGGTTAAATTAAATTTTAGTTTTATAAATGTTTTACAAATTCAAGTTGGAAAAAATTTAAATTAGGATTCACAGTATCTTGTAATGCAATGGTAACATTAATTTTTTAAATATTGAGATGAGAAAAAATATGCATGACTTAAGATTGAGGCAGAGGGGGCCGGGCGGTGGCGCTGAAGGTAAGGTGCCTGCCTTGCCTGCGCTAGCCTCGGACGGACCGCGGTTCGATCCCCCGGTGTCCCATATGGTCCCCCAAGCCAGGAGCAACTTCTGAGCACATAGCCAGGAGTAAACCCTGAGCGTTACCGGGTGTGGCCCAAAAACCAAAAAAAAAAGATTGAGGCAGGGTACTGGAGCAATAGTACAGCACGTAGGATACTTGTCCTTTCACATAGTTGACCCAGGTTGGATTCCCTGTCACCCCATACAGTCCCTCGAACCCTGCCAGTAGTGATCCCTGAGCACAGAGCCAGGAGTAAGCCATGAGCACAGCTGAATATGGATCAAACCAAAAAAAAATTTTAATTAATTAAACTTTTGTTTTATAAGTTTTTTACAAATTCAAGTTGGAGAAAAGTATCTAAATTAGAAATAAGCCCTGAGGGGCCAGAGAGATAGCACAGTGATAAGGCGTTTGCCTTGCATGCAGAAGGACGGTGGTTTGAATCCCAGCATTCCCATATGGTCCCCCGAGCCTGCCAGGGGCGATTTCTGAACATAGAGCCAGGAGTAGCCTCTGAGCGGTGCTGGGTGTGACCCAAAGACTAAAATAAAATAAAATAAAATAAAATAAGCCCTGAGCACAGTTGGAATAACCCAAAAAGCAAACAAACAAAAGATTCAGGGGAATCTCCAAATGCAGATAAAATGACGTTTCCTGAGTCCAGGGTAAGTCTGCCCAGTTTGCACATTGCAAAATAATAAAGATTATTCTCCAACAATTCAAGAATAAAAGGCATTTGTTGAGGAGCTGAGCATGAGGGGTGTGCTCAGACTGACACTCCAAGGCAGTCCACCTTCCTCTTCCTCCAGACCCCACAGATGAGGAAGCAGAGCCAGTTACATTGTATACAGAGAGTCATCTGCTCCCAGACCTACTTACCACCTTCTTGGGATGGGTCATAGATATAAAAGATATTGGGGCCAAAGAGACAGTACAGGGGTAAGGCATTTGCTCTTACACAGAGTCGACACGGGTTCAATCTTTAGCATCATATATAATCCCAGGAGAACCACCAGAAGTGATTCCTGTGAACAGAGCCAAGAGAAATACCTGAATACAGCCAGGTATGGCCCCCAAACAAATAAATATCTAAGGAACATTATCAGGTCTTAAAGGTTTTCTTTTCTGGATGTCTTTGCAGAAATGTAGGTTTTATTCCTGGAATATCTGTGGTTATCACTGTTGTTTTAATGGATGGTTATCAGGGATTGGACAGAGGACAGAGTGAGGAGTTACGAGGGGATGATTGTTTTGTTTTGTTTTATCGTATAAGGGATAAAACCTGGGGTCTCAGACATGTGATAGAAATACCATATATACTACATTTACAAAGGGCCCAAAGAGATAGGTTAGTACAGCGACAGGTAGGGCACTTATCTTGCAGGCAGCTAGCCCAGGTTAGATCCCTAGCATCCCCTATAGTTCTCTGAGCCTTCCAGAAGTGAGGACAGAGGACAGAGCCAGGAGTAAGCCCTGAGCATCATTGGGCATAACCCAAAACATAAAAAATTAAAACCAAATACTTCATATTAAAATCATCTTTTTATCATTGTTGAGGGATCTTGAAAACACTCTAGGGGAAGAATTTTTCAATATGGATTGGACCAACTGAAGTATCTTAAAATAGGAAGGCTACGGAGGATTGACAAAAAACACTGTCTCTGCCTGGGAAATCTCCCTGAAGCAGGAGTAAGCAATTTTTCCTTGCTCCCGGGATTTCTAGCCAGCTTCAAAATTGTACTGTGCATGTCTCAAATGCTTTTCCTGCCAGTTTGATGGCTGATAGCACTGACAGTCTGGAAGTTACATCCAGGGAAGGTCATTCCTCGAAGACTTGGGCAATGTTTTTTCATGAATGAATGAATCTGGCTCTTTAAAATCCTTTTTCCTCCTTAACTTGCTTGTCTCATTTAAGCCGCTTACTGTGGGTATCCTTACAGCCTCTGTCTTCATTCCTTACCTATAATATTGGAATGACTCAGAAACTGCCTTAGAGGTTTCTTTAAGAGAAAAGAATTATTATTTACAGTGTTTCAGCAGCACCTTGAACACAAATGCTTACTGCTGATTGTTATGATTGTTATTATTATTGCTATGATAAATTTTTATACTTATTTTTAAAGCTGTGGGTGCTGCTTCCTTCAAATACTTTACTATAAGTTCTTATCTAAAGAAACAAACCATCCAGAGGGTCAGAGAGATAGCACAGCAGTAGGGTGTTTGCCTTGCATGCAGCTGATCCAGAGGACTGTGGTTCAATCCTGACATCCCATATGGTCTCCAGAGCCAGACAGGAGCAATTTCTGAGCACAGAACCAGGAGTAACTCCTGAACACCACCAGGTGTGACCCAAAAACCAAAAAAAAAAAAAAAAAAAATCCTACCTTTTTTTCTGTTGGGGGAAAATGTCTTTTGGTGATGTCTTATTCATATGCATTTTATTCCCTCCCCCCCTTTTTGGCGGGGGGTGGGTCACACCCAGCAGTGCTCAGGAGTTATTTCTGGCTCTGCACTCAGAAATTGCTCCTGGCAGGCTCGGGGGACCATATGGGATGCCAGGATTTGAACCACCATTCTTCTGCATGCAAGGCAAACACCCTACCTCCATGCTATCTCTTCAGCCCCTACCTCCCCCCCCCATTTTTTTTAATCATTTTATACTTTGTTTATAACACTAAAGAGTTTCAGGAGATAGATGAACCCTCTCTATACTTGGAGGGGTCTTTTTCAGCGATGGGATAGCATTGGAAATTTGGGTAGTGGGTGAAGCGAACTCCACTATCAAAACATTTTAAGCAGAAGTCATGACTTCTTATGAAGTTGTTTATCGAGCATAAAGGCATATGAAATTTCTTCCTGCTGAAGTAACTTAGCCAGTGTGTCTTTATTACCAGCAGTTGCCTTGAAAAGAGGAGGAGGAAGTCTTGGATAAGAAATATCAGGCAGCTGAAAGTGAAACAGCAAAGAAGGTCACAACTAAACATCTTCGAATGGGGCCTGAAGAACAGAATTCTAGCCAGAACTGTGCTTTAGGTTCATTCACTCCCGACCACCCACCCCACCCTCACCGCCCCACTCACTACTCAAATCGAATTCAAGGCCAGTAGCATCACATGCCCTCCAAGCTGGCTACCCGTGCAGAACCTCAGGCCTCCGGAGACTGACTGAATCCGAGTCTTCATTTTAACAAGATCCCCTGGGAACTGGTGTACACAGTAAAGTTTAAGAAGCGCTCATTTGAGCAACTTTTTAAAAATATCCTTCTCCAGACCCTATGCCCCACATCAGTAAAATCTTAATCCCCAAGGGTGAGGCCCAGGTGTCGGGATAAAATGCTGCACAGTTGGTGCGAATGTGCGTGGAGGAAGGAAGGAGCCTTCACAGGAGGAGAGTTGAAGTGGCAATGGGAAGATGGCCAGGCACTTGACTGGTGGAGGAAAGGAATCACAGTAAGGAGAGAGAAGAACACATACTGCAATGAGGGGAGTTGCAGGGGTGGAAATGGAAGACAGAAAGTCATTGGTGATGAGGGCACTCGGCAGAAGGCAGGTCACAGAAGATGCCATCTGCTTCAGGGACGGCTTCAGAGCACCTTCTGTCTAGGGAGCCTAGGAGCAGCTTTCACGAGCGCTGACTTCTATTTCTCAGAGAGACGACTGCCTGCTGGACAGAGTGGGTCTGACAGAGACCAAACATAGAAACGGAAGATCAGTTACAAAGACAGTGTCTCAGGGGGCTGGAGATAGCATAGCAGGTAAGGGGCATGCCTTGCTTGCAGCAGACTTGGGTTTGATAACCCAGCATCCCATCTGGTCTCCTGAGCACTGCCAGAAGTGGTTCTTGAGCACAGAGCTAGGAGTAACCCTTGAGCGTTGCTAGGTGTGGCCCCAAACCAAAATACAAAGATAGTGCTT
The DNA here is from genome assembly GCF_024139225.1 of Suncus etruscus. NCBI lineage: Eukaryota > Metazoa > Chordata > Mammalia > Eulipotyphla > Soricidae > Suncus > Suncus etruscus. The sequence continues at coordinate 78,739,798 of NC_064857.1, forward strand.
CATCCTTGATTAAAAACTCAGCTACAATGAATCTAGGTGGCAGAATTAGCCAGAGTGAGCTAAGATAGGACTTGATGCGGAGGAAAGGGTGTAAACTGAAGGCTGGGGTAGCCAGTGAGAGAGAATCTAACAATCCTAAAAAAGATGTTAGATCGTCACCCAAACCTGAAAGAGGGAGGAGGACTACTACTAATAGGAACTGGCTCTTTCCCAGGAATTGGGCACCTGGGCCCCAACAGAGATGTCAAGGGACCAGGAATTCTCTTTTGTGCTTGTATTCCAAGAACCTGGCCTGGTGCTCACGAAGTGAGCAGAGAGGATGGGAAAGGGGGAGTCAGACAAATGGTAGCCCCAACCCAGCCACTTCTCATGGTACAGTGAGTGGCATCTCTTCCTGAAGCTGGGATTTACAGCAAGAGCTGTAATTTGTAAGAGCCCACTGCTGCTCAAAATGGTTTTGCACATCCGAATCATTCCCTCTTTGTAATGAAGGTCCTAATCCAGCAGGGTGGGACTGGAGCAGAAATTCTGCATTTCTGCAAGGGAGGCATCGAGACATTTTCAATCCAAACATGAATCACACATTACTGGATGATGCAGCCATGCTGTGAGAAGTTGTGATCTATGTGCTGGTGAATGATTTCAGCATGACGGGAATGTTACCGAGCTAATCTAATTTCAGCATCATAGTCAGGTCCTACCTTTGGTGGTGAGCATCATGAGGTGGACAGAAAATCTCTTCCGTCTGGTCTTCAACCTTAGGCACTGGAAGTTTCTCTGTACCTGATAGAGGCACTTTTCAAATTAAAAACTGTCTCAGCTTTCCAGGAGGCAGATATTAGAACTGACTCCTTAAACAAACTCCTGCACTGCCTATGGTCTCCACAGCCTAGCCCCACTAGGAGCTATTCCTTGAGCACTAAGCCAGGAGTAAGTCCTGAACTCTGCCAAATATGGCCCCAAAAAAGAAAGAAGAAAATTTCCCAGGACCGGAGTAATAACTTAGTGGATAGGGAGTTTGTCTTGCATGCAGCCAACCTGGGTTGGATCCCAGGCATCCCATATGGTTCCCTGAGCCTGGCAGAAGCAATTTCTGAGCACAAAGCCAGGAGTAACCCCTGAGCTGCTGGGTGTGACCTTGAAACCAAAAAAAAAAAAAAGTTCCTGTGGAAACTAGTTAGGCAACAACCTTCACTGTGCTTCTTAATAATGCTTCATTTTCAGGTCTGTCATGTAATGTGGCTTGGCAGCTATAGTAGTGAAGTGTGTGTGTGTGTGTGTGTGTGTGTGTGTGTGTGTGTGTGTGTGTGTGTGTGTGTGTGCGTGTGTGTGTGTGAGAGAGAGAGAAAGTGTGTGTGTGTGTGTGTGTGTGTGTGTGTGTGTGTGTGTGTGTGTAGGGGCCAATGCTGAGCTAAATAGTCCAATAAAAACGCAAGTCACAGAGGAAATGAGTCTATCTGTAAATGTGGCAACATGAGCTCTACAATGCTGCTACCATCTACCATACGGAAATAGCTCTAACACAGCCAAAGAACAGGAACCGCCATTGTATTTGTACTCTATCATGGACCCAAAGGTCTCGATGTAGTGTAGAGCTGTATCTAAGAAGCAGACCTGGAACCTGGGAATCACACAGCAGCAGGCAGATGCCTCCAATATTTCCCCCACTGTGGTAACTCTGTCTCACCTCATCTTCCATTAAAGATGGAAGAGAAAACCTCAAAGCAGAAATAAAGTTAGATATATGGGTCTCACCTCTAGGCCATAGAACATAAAAAGGTAAAAATAGGACCACAGCTTTGTAGGGAAAGGATATCAAAATTGGACTGTGGGTTCGGGGTGGAGAGGGTGTAACAGGGCTATGTCTATCCCCAGCCCCTCTCCCTTCAACCACAGATTTTCTTGACTCTGCTCCATGCATTCCCTCATCTGCTGGAAACAGGGTGTGTCCGGCCTTTATCCAGGCCATTTCTGGGCTCTTGAAACGTGTTTAAAATGCATTCATGTAACTGACTTCAGTCTGGCTCATTGCAGCCAGAGACGGGGCTCTGATAAGCGTTTCCCTAACTGCCCTCAGAGAGGAAATGGAATTTTTGGCAAGCTGAAAGCATTAAAGGAGCTGCTTTCAGCATAATGCTGCCCACGGCAATTCTCCAAGAAAATTTCTCCTTGCAACAAGTCCAGGTGGCTTCTGGCCAATCTTTTCTCTATCAAAGTCTACAATACATCTGGAAGTTCTCTTGCTCACTCTCATGAAAAAGCAAATGAATCATTTACTTGTGAAAGCTCCTCTGTTGGATATTCAGGGCTCTCCTCTAGTCTAACCGGGTAACCTAGTCCCCTGCTTCCCCTCGCCGCCCCACCCCGGCTCAACACCGAGCAGCTCAAACTCCTCCTATCACTTGGGGAAAATTGTGATGGTAGCAGTGATTTTTTGTGCATGCGCTGAAGGTGTGTGTGTGTGTGTGTGTGTGTGTGTGTGTGTGTGTGTGTGTTTTGCTCAAACAAGGAATTCCCTACCTCTGCACATTTATTTTGCAAGGTACTACCTCTGGCCTACTTTCCCCTGAAAACTGCCCTGGTTCATCTCTATAATCCTCTTTTCCTGCTCTATTGAGTCAACAGCTGAGAAGTCTATCAGGCACTGATTGCCCTCAGAGAAATGCCCAGACTGTCAGACTGAGCAGGGGGTATGGGAGTGGACAAGCACCCCCAAGCAGTACTCAGGGAGCTCAAGGACTGCTCCTAGCAATACTCAGCCTACTGGGCCAGATGAGAGGAAGCATTGTTCAAGTCTAACAGTACTTGTTGAGAGCCACCAAGGCCACCCAGGCACTTCTAGAAGGCTCCAGGACTGCACTCAACAGTGTTGGGGTAGGGCAAGGGATATAGGAAGATGTGGTGGCAAGATTCATAAGCCCTGACCCTTGTGCTCTCTTCTCATCTTCTCACACCCTGTCTGTCAGATATTTTACTCCAAAACTAAATTTCTCAGTCAAGGACCAAGCCATAAACAGAGTTATGATTGGTCTTTGGCAGTGGCCTGCAAGTTTTTGCTCATTCCTAGCTGACATGCCTCCATTTAAGAAGACATTGAGTGCAGTGGGTTTGTAAAGACCAGCAGGGCTTGTGATTTCTAAGTTCCTGAGTCCTACTGACAAAATGTTGAGAATTAGGGACAAAATACAAATTGAACTGTGAATTTGGGGTCTCATTCTCATGCCTCTCTCCTTCCTTATCTCCTGAGATAAGAGAAGTCTCACAATGGAATACTATGCAGCTGTGAGAAAAATAAAGTCATGAAATTTGCTTATACATGAATAGATATGGAGAGTAGGATGCTGAGAAAATGAGTCAGAGGGAAAGGGCTACACATAGAATGGTTGCACTCATTTGTGGGATATATATATATATATTTTCTTTAAGTATGCCTACACTATCTAAAGACAATAGAGACAAGGGCCAGGAGGCCATGATAGGAAACTTGCCACAAATAGCAGGGAGTACACTTAGGGTAAAGAAGGGACCACTATCTCTGGACAAGAACTGGCTACTGAAAGGAGATAAAGTGATACGCATAATATTCCTCAGTAACCATATTGCCAAAATGAGAAAAAAGAACAAAGGAGGAAGAGGAAGGTAAAAGAGGAGGAAGAAGAGGGAAAAGAGGAGGAGAAGGAAAAGGAGAAGGAGGAAGAGGAGGAGAAGGAAGCAGAGGAGGAACAAGAACAAGAAGAAGAACAAGAATAAGAAGAAGAACAAGAAGAAGAACAAGAAGAACAAGAAGAAGAACAAGAAGAAGAAGAAGAAGAAGAAGAAGAAGAAGAAGAAGAAGAAGAAGAAGAACAAGAAGAAGAAGAAGAAGAAGAAGAAGAAGAAGAAGAAGAACAAGAAGAAGAAGAAGAAGAAGAAGAAGAAGAAGAAGAAGAAGAAGAAGAAGAAGAAGAAGAAGAAGAAGAAGAAGAAGAAGAAGAAGAAGAAGAAGAAGAAGAAGAAGAAGAAGAAGAAGAAGAAGAAGAAGAAGAAGAAGAAGAAGCATTGGTGGTGGAAAATGTCCACTCGTGAAGGGTATTGTACATTGTAGGACTGAAACTCAGTCATGAACCTCTTTGTAACTATATCTTTCAATGATTCAATTAAAGAATTTTTTTATTTTTCAAAAAACTGTAACTCAGTCTCAGCACCACAATCACAGCAGAAATAGCAGCAACAGATCCTACATTGAGCCATCCTGTCATATTTCTGGCTCTGCTCTCCCACCATCTTTCCCTTCATCTCTGCACTCCTGAAAACCAAGTGTTTGGTTCCTGGCAGCATGTACTAGGCATGCTGCCACCTCAGGGCCATTTAACCTGTTTGTTCATCAGCATGCAAGGGTCTTTCCACACAGTCAGGAACCTGCTCTTCCACCTCCTCTGGGACTTTTTCAAAGGGGAAGTTCCTGGTGAAGCATTTGTGATGCTTTAATAATCCACATTGTTGTCTCTTCTCCAACACTATGTCTCTCCCTTCCTTGCTTGACTTGTTTTGTAGAGGCCACTCTCAGTTGTTCTTGGGGACTGTGTGGTGCTGGGAACTGAACCCAGGACCTCACACAAGCAAAATGCATGTTCTACCATTTGCTCAGCCAACTCCCCAGCTCTCTGCTTGATTTCTCTCCCTACTCCATGTACTTTGTTCCTCCAACTTATGTGCTTTAAACTCTATTCTTGGCTTTCATTTTTTTTCTGTCTTCCCCATTCAGTTATAAATAAACTCTATGAGGACAGGAATATAGATTGAGTTGACTGCTGTACCTCTATTGCCTAGAACAGTACCAACTACGTAGCCAGCTCAAGCTAACTATTGGTAACTAATTGGTTACCAAATTGGTTCTTACCATAACCAGTTTGGTCACAACATACTTTGAAAAGGAGGCAGCCTAGAGCAGGAGTAGAGAAACATATAAAGAAAGAGCTACAAGGGTCAGAGCAATAGCACAGAGAGTAGGGTATTTGCTTTGCATGTGGCTAACCTGGGCTTGATCCTTGGCATCCAATATAGTCCTCTGAGCACCGCCAGGAACAACCCCTGAGTGCAGAGTCAGAACTAACAGAAAAGAAAAGAAAAGAAAGGAGCTACTGAAGCAAATAGAAGCAGAGACAGAAAAAAAAGAGTTAAAGTACTCTTTAAAAAAAGAGTTAGAGTACTCATATTAGCAGGGAGATCAAACAAATGACAAGCCCACATGGACAATTGCTGAGCCCCAATGATCAGGAACTACTGGCTACCCTAATTTTTTCTCATAAGTGGGATCAGGCAAGGAAACAGCTATTTTCCAAAAAATTTCAAATGGTCACTGTAAGGTTTGTGTATATAAAAATATATCAATTTCATTGTATATAAATTTTACCTCAAAAATAACCATAAAAATATTGAATTATAGGGACTGGAGTGACAGCACAGCAGTAAGACATTTGCCATACATGCGACCAACACAGTACTGATCATAGTTTGAATCCCAGCATCCCAAATGGTCCCCCCGAGCCTACCAGGAGCGACTTCTAAGCGCAGAGCCAGGAATAACTTCTGAGCGCCACCAGATGTGATCCAAAAACCAAAACAAAAAAAATTGAAATTATATAGCCCAAGTGTTTAGACACAGTGGAATCTGTTCCTAGTCACTTAATTTAAAATATATCAAAAACCAAATCTATCAAAAACCAAAAAGCTGAAAAAGATGACTAGACAAATGGTAGTTAGATTGAGCAAACAGAAATTCTCCTGGTGAAAGCTAAATGCTAGGTATTACTATACTATACATTGCTCGTCTTTATTTTTTTAATAATTTTATTGTGACCAATGTGAATTACAAGTCTTTTCATAGTTATATTTAAGGTACAAAGTGACAGTGAAATAGGGCCATTTCCACCACCAATGTTGTCCTTCCTCCACCCCTATTCCCAGAATGCATCATATACCACCCCCCTTACCACCTGGACTGCTAGTGTAATAGGTTCCTTCTGTGTATAGCTTGATGTAGATCAGACTATCTTGATTCTGTTGTCGTTGACTTTGGGTTTGGTGTTTAGGATGATCATTTTTTATTTCTGCTCAATGTTCGTGTGAATGTTTGCTCCTGGTACCATTCACTTTTTTTTTTCTCCCTCAATTTTTGAGGCAGAACAAGATGATTCAAGTTCTGTGGTTCTGTTGGGAAAAGAAAGAAAAACTAAAAAGTTGGGAGGAGCCCATCTAGAAGCTATAAATATAGATTTAAAAGAAGAAAGGAAAAGAAAAAAAACTAACCAAAACAAGCAATGACAAAAAACACAACAAAAAACACAACAACTATAAAAAAAAAAACAGAAAAGAAAAAGAAAAGAAAAAAGAAACAAAAAGAAAAAGGGAGGGGGCTGGTGTGGCAAGGTTTTTGTTGTTGTTATTTTTGTTTTGTTTTGGGTGTTGTTGGGGTTTGTTTTTTGTTTTTGTTTTTGTTTTTGCATAGGCACAGTAAGTGTATGTTGAAGCATACTGTCATGGGAACAACTACAGGCTCCACGCATGCTCATTGTAGAACCCCAGGTCTTTTTACGGTGCCAGGAAACATTCTGCTCAGTGTAGCTGTCAGAATCAGTCCTCTGTAATTAGAGGTCCTGGTATTTTCACAGGTCATAGAAAGTCTAGAATAGAGTCTTTCTTTATGGATCCAGAGGTTCTGCTCTGTCACAGTTGTTGTAGTCATTCTTCTGTAATTAGAACCTAGTCCAGAAAGGAACCATGACTTTACTTTGAATGACAGAATTTGACTTCTGACATTCAGAATGCAAGTTGGCTTCAAATATCCAATGGTGTCTAAATTGGTGTCTAAATCCAACAGGGATGGTAGTATTAAAATATTGAAGTTATACAGGAATTTCAAGTACAATTCCTGATACTGCAGCTTTTGTGGGCTTGCTTTTGGCTTCCAGGCCTTCTGGAAGTACAAGTAGACTGGAGAGGAGGGAAAGAGGGTGCCCATCCTCATTCCAGAAGGTTCCTGGTGATAACAGCCCAAATACCATGTTTGGAGTACTGGCAGGATTGATGTCTCTGAGGAGCAGTGGAGAATTGTTGAAGCAAAGCCGATGGTGAAGCACACAGTGTGGGTGATAGGTGCAGAAGGTGTGGCTTTGGTAGGGTGGGAACTTGGCCTGCCTCTCCAGAGTATGCCAGTTTTCAACTGTGTGACCAATATGCCCATAATTTCTCACAGGTTGGTTTATATCTCTTTAGAGACAAAACGTGTCTCTGGAACTGGCCACATGCAAACATAGATACTGGCATGGTGGAGCCTGACATATTTCTAAAATGCAAATAATGGGCTGGTGTGATAGCACAGCGCTAGGGCGTTTGCCTTACACATGAACAACCTGGGATGGACCCAGGTTCAATCCCCAGTATCCCATATGTTCCCTCAAGCCTTCCAGGAGCGATTTCTGAGTGCAGAGGCAGGAGTAGTCCCTTAGAAGCATAAAATGCTACTATCATCATGAAGTATATACATCAGATATAAAGACTTGAAAATATTGCACTTCAGTAAGGTATAAAAGGAGATATATATATGTCTCTTAGCTACAAGAATATTTTTAGGGATATGAAATCATAATTTAAATAAAATTTACCTTCATATTGTCAAAAATATTTCAAATACTATCAGATCATGCTTACAGGTCTCCTGGCCCCATACTGACAACCCCTCAATGATGTTCCCACATGCCCTGCTCAGAATGAAAATTTACTTCCACCACATATAGGCCACATATACCACAAGTCAGAATCTCCTTACAATAATTGGTGAATAGATATTGCGAACATAACTTGGATCTTCCAAGAGCTTATTATTTTTGATAACATATGTTTTATGGGAAAATTAGGATAAAGAAGGGAAGAAAGCCATAATATACTTAAAAACTGAAAAATACCTATATTTCCAGCATCCGGAAATAATCCTTCATTCTAGACATTTTTAGACATGCATATAAAAATAGAATATCTATATGAACAGATACAGAAATAGATATTGCTCCTATTTTTAAAAATGCAAAAATCCTGTAGCATGCAGTTCTGTGAACTACTTATCTCTTTCCACAGGTGCACCAAGCATTTCTTCATATCAAGAACCATCCTCCTGTGTGAGGAAAGATTCTCCTGGCAGCTTAACTACATCACATTTCCTCCATGGCTTGGATAAAAAAAAAAAAAAAAAGCTCCTGCAGATCCACACTCCTTTTCCAGCTGTTCCTCCCAAGAGAGGCTGGCTCTAAGCACCCCAGATGGCCTGCACACTCAGCACCTGCACAGAAGTCCAGCCCCAAATGCCAGCTTGGAAGCACCAATATCCAGATCTTCTCTTCCCTTTGGCTCCCTTTGGTCTGGGCAATTCCAGAAATCAGGTTGGCAAAGAATGGAATCTGAACCAAGGGATTGATACCACATTGCTTGGTGACACCACAGGAAAGGTGTCTAAAATAGTGAACTAAAACAACACTAAGTCAGTAATAAAATACTTTGTTCTGGGGCCAGAGAGATAGCATGGAGGTAAAGCGTTTGCCTTTCATGCAGAAGGTCGGTGGTTCAAATCCCGGCATCCCATATGGTCCCCCAAGCCTGCCAGGAGCGATTTCTGAGGTAGAGCCAGGAGTAACCCCTGAGCACTGCCGGATGTGACTTAAAAATAAAAAAATAAAAATAAAAAAAACCTTTGTTCTGGTTTGGTTTGGTTTTGGGGCCACACCAGGCAGTAATCAGGGATTAATCCTGGCACTCAGAAATGACTCTTGGCAGGCTGGGGGACCATATGAGATGCCAGGGATGAAATGTGGGTCTTTGCATGCGAGGCAAACACCCTACCCTACCCACTGTGCTCAGTACTCATGCTCAGTAAAGAAAGTTTTAAGGAACACTGCCCCAAATCTTCAGCATTGTGCTTACTGACTAGAATGTTCTGTGATAACCATGTATATTCATTTTATTGTTTATCCAATTCCTCTTATCATACATTAGAGGATTTTTCTCTTTTACTGTTATTTTTTAAATGATGGTAACAGAATAAAAAGGAGAAAAATGCTTAGGGTGCTTTTAATCATAATTTAGAATCAAATACGTTCTTAAATAAATTCCACCACATAATAAAATATAATGAGCCACTGTGAATACATTTGCTAGACTTTTGGCAAAATCTGTACTTTTTGCAATATTAGAATGAATATTTCCTAATGGTAAGAGAATCTAAAAGGAAAAACCTGTGCTTCCTCCTTGCCTTCCTCACCACTGAACAAAAATGTAAAGCAGAAGGGAGCCACCAACAACTCTCAATGCCTATCAATACTATGGACTTGTATAGAGTGAATATTTGTGAAGCCTATTCTAGTTGTTGCTGACTCTTCTTATGCCAATGGGTAAGTTCTTCATCTCTGTCCCACTACCTGGACATTTTGGAAAATTGTTTTCTCTGTTCTAGAGGCTTTGCAAAAGTCAAAAGAAATGTCTTCCAGTTCTTATAGGGTCTCCCACACCCCTCATTTGCTCCCTAAATTTCTGAAGTCATAAAAGCATGGCTCAGGTATGATGAAAAAGTGACAAAATTTTATTACCTTCATAGGAAGGTAATTTAAATACTCACTCTATCCAAATGGTAAACCCTAATCCAGCCTCCACATTGGTGTTTAGCCTGGCTCCTCATTAATGCTCTCCAAATCCTGAATTTGTCAATCCTCTGTCCTAATATGCCTAAATTCCTAGAAGATTCAACATCAGTGTGTATATGTGTGGGAGAAGCAATATTCACAGATGCTCACTGAGTCCACAGATGGTGTTCTGTGGTCTTACAGAGATTGAAAAGAAAAAAAAAAAAGAAGTTATGATCCTTACCTCCACGGACATAACCATCCAGCACTAGAGATGTTCTATATTCAGATAATAAATAATAATGACAAATGACCATAAATCCTCTGACAGTAAGGGGGTGTAGAGAAGGAAAAACTTATAATTTGTCAAATTGAGGGGGACTATGAAAATAATGAAGTCTAAACCGAAAGAAAATGGGGTAAGGCAGCCTGGAATGGAACCATAGTCTGCAGAAAAGCATAGAAGTAGGAAAATGCATTCAGGATTACAGTGACCTATTGACTGTCGGAGAGAAAGATTAGAAAACAAAGTTGAAAGAACCAATAGAAAATTCTGAGGACCTCAATAGCCAACTAATGAATGAGGAGTTTTATCAATAGCATTTGAGCAAAGAAAATATAGACAGAGAAATGAGCTATAAATGGCCATTCATCTTCATTCAGAAATTAGACAACTTAGAAAGATGTAATTTTTCCTATTGTGTCTGAAAAAAATAGCACTAATCCTTGCTATTGATATGAACAGACTTCTGTTAGTCTATTATCCTAGAGCCTAATAATAGTTATGTAAATGATCCCACATATCCTTTCGGTGAGGAGATGCTACTCATATGCAAGCCAAAAAGTTTTGTGTGTGCTCTATCCTCATCACTGATTAGTGTGAGTCTCTCTATGAACCGGTCTCCAAGACTTCTAGGCAGAAAGAAGGACAGGAATGTCTTCTGCACTTGGGTGCCCAAATGTATCTGAGAAGTATTTAACGTTAGTTTTATCCCCTGTTCTCAGTTCCCTAAGGAAGTAAAGCCAAAGTCTCTCTCCTTTCTCCTCTGCTCATCTCCCAAACTGCTTCTCCACTGCAGAAAAAGTTCTTACTGCTTTCCCATGTGGTGTGATAGGAAACCACCTTTAGAGCCTGTCCTCCCTTTATTCCTCTTTTATTGTTCACATGTATAAACTCTATAGTTCTCTAGCTTTGATTCCCATAGAACCTGCCAGCCCCATTTCTCTCAAGAGCATTGACTCTGCAAATAAAAATCTTGCAAATGAAAATCACAGTTGTTGTCTTTAAAGTGTACATTGAGACTATATGACAAACAAGGAGCTGAAACTGGTCTCTACTTTTCAACAAGACTCTATAAAATTTTCAGTGTAGTAAAGAATTTAGCTTTCCCCAGAGAGAGGCCCTGTGTTTGCCCTTAGCTCCTAGAAGAGGTTCTTTAAGCCCTTAGTATGCCTAACCCAGTAAGAGTCCTCTTATTTTTACTGGGGTGGTTTGAACCACACCAGAAAACCTATTAAAGTGATTTATGGAATAAAGTGATTTATGGTAGGAGCACTGAGGCATGTGATATTAGTTTAATACCTGAGGTGCTAGAGCTTGTATTCAGCCAGAGGCAGTTGACAGTGAAACCTTAATAAAAAATCTGGACACTGTTAGAGTTCAGAGTCAAAGGAGGAAATCACACAACTGGAATAAAGTTTAACCCTTTAATTCATCTGCCAAAAAAAAACCTCAGTCAGGGTCATCTTCCAAAGAAAATGAACCCCACCCAAGGTCATAAAGAAGATTATATAGGAAAGGGATAAAGAGAAGTTCCAGCTTTCTGATGATATTTTTTAAATGATTGGTTATGAAGAAGCAGAACTGCTAGAACCAAAAAGAAAGCCTTCATCATAAGCTCCATTCCTTGAGCTGCACAGTCACCAAGATCTCTAGATACAGAGGTCTGATTTTACCATACATGACGAAGCAGAAGTCTTCCATACACCACAAAAGCACCGAGGGGAGAGTTAATGATCATGCAAGGAGTCTATAGTTAATCCCATGACAGTATACTTCAGGGGTGGAGAAACCCTGTATCTCGTAGGCCAAGGGAATTCCCTCTATAATATCCCCAATAGTTACTGTGCCTATGCAGAGGGAAAAAGAAAAAAAAAAGGCACAAAATAATCATTTTTCCACATATATATTTATTGATTGATCGATTGTTTTTTTGACGTCCTTATTTTGGTGTAGATATTGAAGTTGATGTCTCCATTTTTATTTTATTTTATCTTATCTTTCGTCCTTTTTGCACTCTGGCATGATTTGATTTCAGAACCAAGATTATTGTGTGGTGCTTGTCTTTATTGCTATAGTGCTCACTGGATATTTAATTTGACATTTCTTTTTGTATTGTTATGGTGTTTCAATTACCTTTTTCATGTCCTCTCTCAAACTGAGGTTGATAGCCTCTAGGACTCTGCCCATTTTCAGCATTTTTTTTCTTATTTTTTACCCCATTCTATTGTTTTTTCTTTCCCTCAAACAAAACCACATAACTCGATTTATTTAGGTCAGCCTTTCAAATAGAGAGAGAAACAAGGGAGGGCACCAGGACCAAATAGATATATGATCACTAATAGTAAGCTAGACAAAGAGGGGACCACCTACTCTAGCAGTCTGGGGGTTGATGGTGGGGGATATGGGTTGCAGAAAGGGAACGGGGATGGGACAGGACAAATTTGGTGATGGGTATTCCCCTGATTCAATGTTAATATGTACCTAAAATACTACTGTGAAAGATATGTAAGCCACTATGATCAAAATAAAAATTAAAGAATAAAATAAATATTTGGGATGGGGTAATGAGTATATAGGGAGCCAGGGAGTGATCTCATGATGGTATGCTTCAAGGATGGAGAAACCCTGAATCTCGTAGGCCACGGGAATTCCCTTTCTTCTCCAATGCTTACTGTGCCTATGCAAAAAAAAAAAAAAAAGTGAGGGGAACGCCAAACCCTGCCACTCCAGCACCCCTACTTTTCCTTGTTTTGTTTTGTTTTTTTTTTTTTTGGTAGTTGTCACCAAATTTTTTTCTTCCTTTTTTCTTATCTTTTTTATCTCCAATGACGGTGGAATGGATTATTAATGTACAACAAGCTGTAAAGTGGAGACTAGCATTCTGGGGGGTAAAGGAGGGAGATATGGGATGCATACTGGGAACAGGGGCGGAGGAAGGACAGCACTGGTGGTAGGAATGCCCTTCATTCATTGTCACTATGTACAATAAATGATGCAGTGAAAGATTTGTAATGCACTTTGGTCACAATAAAAATTAAATAAATAAATAAATAATAAATAAATAAAAATTTAAAAAAATGATTGGTTATTGTCTTGGAGTACCTTCCTACTGCTCCCTTGTACTTCCTTGATAGGCTGCCTGGTATGGCCAGGTAACTTGGGGCAGTGTTTATGGAAATAAGCTTGTGAAGATCTAATGTGTGGTTTACACCATATGGTTCTTACAAAAAGGCATCTTTTCCTACTCAGAACCTGAAAAGTAGCCTGCCATGTGGCCTTTACAAAATGGCATCCCTCCTTGTTCAGAACCCAGGTGTCTGAACAGACACCATGGCTCAAAGAGCCTCCCTAGTTTGCAATACCCCATATATAATATTACACATCCTCCCAGAGCACTGTCCATGACACTGGGGAAAACAATTGGAAAAGCTCCAAACTTTCCTAGACTCTGACTGAGCATCACTTCCCTTAGTTAACACCAAATCTCCATCTTCCCCTCTTAAAACAATAACCACAAAGTAGTGAAGCTTCTAGATTCAGCTAGAAAAACTGGACCCACACCATCATGTTTGATGGAAACACACACCTATAAACACCAGCCAAGTTACCTCATCAGCAGAAGCTCATGTATGATGAAAGAAACTAATTACATTGAGCAAAATGCACTTTTTTCTCTCATTCAGGAAATCACAAAATATTTTATTTCCTCTTAACCAGAAAAACAAAGACCCAATACATTTTAGTATTTAGTACTTAGTCACCTAAGTGACAAAGTAGAATATTCTAGGTGAGTTCTAGGGAATTGTAAAGAACACTGGATGGAAGGAAAGGTAGAAGGAGCAATAGGGGGAAGCTACAGGCAGGCACTCAAGATTCCATCCTAAAATGACAGATGGTCACTTGGTACAAGTGTAAGAAGAGACAGAGGTTCGGCTGGGATCAGAACACTCCACATGCCAGGATTTCGTGTGCCTTTGACTGGTATGATGGGGGCTCTGGGCAGGACAGCTAGCCATAGGACCCCTGGGCTGACCACTTAGTCCAGGCGAGCATGATTCCCCCCACACCAGGCGGGTCTTCAGGGCCATGCCTGGTTAATCGGGCCCTGGGGGGAGGGGGTAAGAAATTCCTCCCTAGGCATCCAAAAACTACAGAGGCTCTGCTGGGCTCAGAACACTCCGAATGCCAGGATTTCTTGGTGTGTTTGCCTGGTATGTTGGGGGCTCTGGGCAGGACAGCTAGCCATAGGACCCCTGGGCTGACCACTTAGTCCAGGGGAACAAGATTCCCCCCACACCAGGCGGGTCTTCAGGGCCACGCCTGGTTAATCAGGCCCTGGGGGGAGGGGGTGAGAAGTTCCTCCCTAGGCATCCAAAAACTACAGAGGCTTGGCTGGGCTCAGAACACTCCACATGCCAGGATTTCGTGGGCTTTTGACTGGTATGATGGGGGCTCTGGGCAGGACAGCTAGCCATAGGACCCCTGGGCTGACCACTTAGTCCAGGCGAGCAAGATTCCCCCCACACCAGGCGGGTCTTCAGGGCCACGCCTGGTTAATTGGGCCCTGGGGGGAGGGGTGAGAAATTCCTCCCTAGGCATCCAAAAACTACAGAACCGCGCGGGGGTTCACGCCCCCGCGCGTACTTCATGTATTCAGAATATTCCTTATTCTTTTGTTATGTTTTGCATATACAGAATGTTCATTTTGTATTCTGCCCTTTCCCACACCCCTACAAAGCTCTTTTTTACTCCTTAACTCTCTAACCCCCTCTCAAACATCACTAACCTACATTACTCTTTTTAACTTCAGTAGTGTACAATCCTAATCACAGTCCAAATCTGTGCATTGTGTGTGACAACCCCAAACTGTTTCAAGATACATAAAATGGACACGTATTTCTTTAGAATATTTTGTGTTTTTTCTCTGACCGCTATAATTCTTACTAAATGTTGTCTTATACAGTGATGATTCTAACCACTTTTTATCTTCTCTTTTTGAGCTGTTTAACAAGGAATTTTGGTGGAAGAGTCCCCCAGTTTAATGCTTATGATTGAACCATGTCATGGGAATCATTGGAATTGTTCTTATGGCCCACATATGCACCAATAACACCACGTGGCATTGCTTCTTATTTGCATAGGCACATTAAAATGGGAAAATACTATACATACAAATAAGATCCTATCTAATAGCGATTGGAACACACAAATCTTGTAGTGCAAAGGGACCTTACACCTGAACATTGACATAACGACCTGGCACAGACCTCAGAAGAAAGGGCATAATCCATTCTCCCCTGAACCAGGGAAGCCATCCACGAAACATCCAGGCTGGTCTATAACATCACCTGGAAGCAATCCTCTACCACAGAAGACCTACACTGCTCAGACTTCGACCTGCTCAAAAGAGACTTCCCTTAACACTGAGAAGACTTAACAACAACAACGACCTGCTTACAGGACAGGGCTCCCTGCGTTGCCCTTTGATTGTGAGGTGAAAGGAGAGGATGCTCCACATCCTGACTTCAATGTAAGATATGCAGATTCTAGGATCTTTAATACAGAAACATGATACCAAAAACAGAGGCTGTGTGAAAAATAAAAGTGTGTTGGCACTACAGACAATGTATTGGATTGGACGATCTAACTTGCTTGGAGCCTAGACTTGGTCTTGTGCCAGGAAACTTCAGGGGTCTGGTCTCTTTGTACTTAGGCCAAGGTTATTTCTTTCCATGTCCCTCATATTTTGGTGGGCCTATGCAAACAACAATTGCCACTCTAACACCACTTTTACTGTGCTCCTTTGACTCTAAACCTTAAAAAGAACTCACTTAAAATTTGAGGTTAACTTAAGCTAATATGCATGTATATGGAAATGTAAGAAAATACTATGCCTGTAATGTTTAAGGAGTTACGTAAGTTTTATGGCTTTAGATTGCCTTGTGTACTGTTAAGAAATATTATAATGTGTTACAATCTGGGTACTTGAGGGACAAAGTAATTGTACATGGATTCTGTCTTATTTATCTTAATGTTCTTTGGCTGAAATTTCAAAGTTAAGATATCAGCAAGGGGACTTCTGAGAATTATGTTATGGGTGATTGTCCTTCCACTGTAACTTTACCTTGTCCTCTTTCTTTGCACCCTTGTTCTCATAATAAATAAAAAAAATAAAAAAAAAAGAAGTGTAAGAAGAACAAGGGGACAGATAAGGACCAGCCCAGCATTGCTCATTGCAGAGAGGGAGTTGTTAAGAGTTCCCGCGTGGCCTGCCAGCATCCTCCATGACCCCATTCTCCACTCAAAAGCCATTAATGCCTTTATAAAAAATTAGTTCAGAGGATACAGAGATGGCACCAAGGTGGTAAGATGTGTGGGTGGGGTTTGGTTCTACCAAGTGTAGCTCCCAGTAATTTCCCGTGATGACCCAGTCTGAAGAGGAAGCTCTCATGCAATACTGGGTCACCCAGCACTCCAAGATCCCAAGCAGCACCCCCACAGGTCCTAGTGTTGCTCCCTCCCCCAGGTGCCTGTGCATATCTGGAAATGACCTCAAGAGCATCTACGTAGAAGGCCAAAAACCAAAATAACTTTAAATCTTTTCTTTTTTAATCTTATCACTATTCTGATTCCAATCTTCTGTGGACGTTTCTTTTTCAAATCCAATCCAATCTCCTACCCCTGGTCAGCAAGTCTTTACACCATCTGCCTCCATTAGCAGCTCCATTCTAAAGTTCCATTTTCCCCTTCTCTGGCTCTATTCTAGTCTGAATGGACCTTTGGTCTAGTCCCCAAATATGTCTTTGCATTTCAGTTCATTTCAGTTGTCAACTGGAATGGTTGTGAGGTGCTTATATTTTTAATTTCTGGGTGTGTCTGCAAAGGTATTTTCTAGCATTTGA
The DNA here is from genome assembly GCF_024139225.1 of Suncus etruscus. Classification (NCBI taxonomy): domain Eukaryota; kingdom Metazoa; phylum Chordata; class Mammalia; order Eulipotyphla; family Soricidae; genus Suncus; species Suncus etruscus. The sequence goes on from NC_064857.1 coordinate 78,756,630, forward strand.
ATCAATAGATGAACCAATTGCATTCCTGATATGAATGAGTATCATTCAATCTGCTGAAGACCTGAACAAAACCAAAAATAGATGCATGAGCCGGAGAGATAACTCAATGAGAACGGTGCTTGCCTTGCCCAAGGTCAACCTTGGTTGATTTCCATTACCTATGTGGTTATAAGGAGCCCCATCAGAAATGATCTGTGAATGCAAAGCCAGGACTAACCCTGAGCACCTCTACTTGTGGGCCCCAAAACCAAACAAAAGACAGATACAGGAAGTACTTATCCCAATTGGGCTTTCTACCTGCCTTCTTGAGCTATGTGACATCTATATTTTTCCCTGACCTCAGACAGGGATTTATACCATTGATTCCCAGGCCTTGAAACTTGGACTAAATTATACAACTAACTCTCTTAGGTCTTCAGCTTGCACCTGGAAGATGAAGAGAGTTTTTAGAATCCCATGAGTCAAATTTATCATAACCAGCCTCTTTTGTACATCTAAATTATGTATGTGTAGATACCATATATATAGCATGTGATTCATAGTTAAAAAATATATATCCTGTTTCTATTTCTCCATGAAATCTTGATGTGTCATTTGAGCCTTTTTTCAACTATGACCTTATTGGCATCACTGGTGCTGAGAAGTTCAGTGTCAGAGTCATGCACATTTGACAGAACAAGCTCCTATGTCAGGCGACCTTGGTTCAAGGTCTTGTTTTGTTGTGTGAAATTTGATCCTTTCGCTGGGCTTTACTTTCTTCCTCTGTGGGATGGAAATTCAAAACAAAACAGTGTCTGCATCAGAGGGTTGTTGAAAGAATCAGATGAGTAATTATTGCAGTATATTTCATACAGATGTTAGTTTTCTTATTTTCCTAGAGGAAAAAAAGCTGGAGGGATTTTTGAGCAAGAGAATAATAGGATCAAGTTTCTATTTTTTCTATCAATATGGCTGTTGTTGAATGTGGAGAAAGTCGGTTTGATCAGTGCGGATAATTTTACATTCACTAACCCTGTAAACTTTGATTCTAGGCAAAGTGTTAGATGCTGTAGAGTTATGATTATCACCTTTGGAGGCAGCATCAAAGACAGAGCCTACAGTTTCCACAGCATGGGCTAAATCTGACCTTTTTAAAATTTGCCTCTGCAAATGAATAGCTCAAGTCCAGAACTGAGTCTTTCTATATTATTTAACAAATAAAAAAAAGACTGAACTGGGAGTTGAGATCTGGATTCTTATCTCCCTCTGAAAATAGAGGCAGTGGTATCTGACCTCATGTATTACTGGGCCTGGAGAATGAGATACTTGACTTGAACCCTAAATTAAAACTATTCTTTTACTCTAGGTTGGGTTTTGGTGGCAGTTATTTTCACCAAAGCACATTTTAAAAAATACACATTTTTAAAAAATCAAATAACATAGTAAGATGTAAAATTAGACATTAGGAGCTAGAAAATAGTACAGAAATTGGATCTTATAACCAGGGCTTTATTCCCAGCATTGCATGATTACCGAAGCATCACTGGGTGCAACCAAGAAGGACTCTGAGAACCACTGGGTGTGGGGCTCCCTGCACTGCCAGAGTGGCCCAGGTATTCCCAGCATTACAAGTTTCAAGCAATGTGCCCTGGGTCTTTTTGCATAGATCAACACCATGGTTGGCAGAGAACCTCTCATGGGACCCCCAGAGTCTCCAAGAACTGCCCCCAAAAGCCCTATAAATTAAACTCTTCTGCTGATTACTTGAACCTTAATTCCCTCGTTGCAAAAGACATTTAAAATAATTTTTCGGGGCCGGGAAGGTGGCACTAGAGGTAAGGTGTCTGCCTTGCAAGCGCTAGTGTAGGACGGAACGCGGTTTGATCCCCCAGTGTCCCATATGGTACCCCCAAGCCAGGGGCAATTTCTGAGCGCATAGCCAGGTGTAACCCCTGAGCATCAAATGGGTGTGGCCCAAAAACCAAAATAATAATAATAATAATAATAGTAATTTTTCAAGTTTCCTTTATGGGGGAACTGTTTTGCCTATATCTTCACTTTTTATAGGTATATGTTTTTAAGTTGACATAAATAGTGATTTAAAAACATACACTTTCAAAAAAAGTGGATAAGACCAAGGAGGCCAATAGCCTCAGATATATTGTGTGGAGAAAAAAAAATGGTCAGAACTAAATACCCAACCCAAAGTCAACGACAATAGAATCAAGAGACCCCAAACTATAACAAGCTACCACAAAATGGACCAGTTACACTAGTAGACTAAGGTAGAGCGAAGGGTGGATGAAGGTATGAGATGTATGCTGGTGGAGGGAGATCAACACTGGTGGTGGGTATGGCTCTTATTCACTGTCACTATGTGCCTGAAATACAACTATGAAACTAAGTAATTCACAGTGGTCTCAATTAAAAAAATTAAAAACAAAAACACATGTTCAGGGGCTGGAGCGATAGCACAGTAAGTAGAATATTTGCCTTGCACATGGGTTCAATCCCCAGAATCTCATGTGGTCCCCCGAACCTGCCAGGAATAATTTTTAAGCACAGAGATAGGAATAAGCCCTGAGTGCCACCAGGTATAACCCAAATGACAAAATAAGATGAAATAAAACATACACTCTCTAAGTTCTTTAACATTCATCCCATCAAAAACTATCATCAAATTTATTCTCCACTCAAGTCCCTTTCTGATTCACTGAGGCCTATTCAACATTGGTACAAGTGAGTCTATATCAGGTGCTTAATGCAGGATTTAAGTAACTGATCGTTTCTGTTTCCTGTGCTTGAGTTTTTCTGGTTCTTGAATCCCAGCCACCATGGGGTGAGGAAAAGCAGAAACCACATCAATAGCCACATGTAGGTGTTTCAGGCAACAGTCAACAGCTCAACAGCAGTTGCCAGACGTGTGAATGAGAAAACCTTCAAATGATTTTAGCACGCAAATGTCAGGTCACCCCCGTCTCCAGAAAGTCAGAGACAGGCTGTCCCCGCAAACCCTCACATCTTGCAGATTTGCAAGCAAAATTAACAATTATGATCGTCTGAAGCCAGTAAATTAGAGATTATTTTCTTACCATGTGACAAATGATGGGAAGTTTTGCTCTCTGTTTTGAAATTCCTTTGTTACTTTTTATGAAATATTCCAGAAATCAGTACCAAGACACACCCCAGCTAATTTATTTTAGTTTAGTGATGTTCAATCAATCAATATCCAATTGGTTGATATTTAAGTGATTTCCAATTTTTCCTATTTTGAACAATAAGCCTTTCTTTGATGTAACTTTGAAGTCAGTCTTACCTATAGGATCAACTTCTAACTAATTGTTAAACTTTGCGTCAAAAGGAATGGGCATCACTGGACTTGTTATTTGATTGTTTGATTTTTTTCCCCCTTTGAGATCTGTTTTATAAGCAATACTGGTAGAAGAGTATCTCTATAGATTTCAAGTTTGAATCAAGTTACGGGGAATGTTGGACTTCATTCGACGGCCCCCAAATGCACCAACAATATCTTGTGGCATTGCTTCTCTTTTGCATAGGCACATTAAAATGGGAAAATAATACATATGCAAACAAGTTCTTATCTAATAGAGATGGGAACACAAATTTGGTAATGTAATTAGGCCTTTTACCCTGAACATTGGCATAATAATTTGGCTTAGGCCTCAGAAGAATGGGCATCGCCCACACACACCTGAACAATGGATACTATCTATGGAAACAACCACAATTGTCTATAACATTACCAGGATCCAAGCCTCTACCAGAGAAGACCTACTACTGCTTTGGCATTGACTTACTCCAAAGAGTGCTCCCAACACCCAGACGACTCAGCAACAGTCTGCATGCAGGGCAGATCCCTCCACATTTAATGGTATGCTGAAACTAGAGGATGCTCCACATCAGCCTGACATTGATGAAAGAAATGCAAAGAATCCAGTCTTTAAATATAAGAAACTGATACCAACAATAGCTAAAGTGTGAAAAAGTTTCACCGGGACCACAGAGAATGACTCGGGTTTGATGGACTGGTATGCCTGGAACCCAGAGTCGGTCTTATGCCAATAAACTTCTGGGGTGAGGCCTTTTTGTAATCAAGCCAAGGATTTTTTTCCATTTTCTCCATTTTTCTGGACCTATGCAAACAATGGCTATTGCCACTATCACACCTCTACTATATTTTTTTACTCTTATCCTTTTTTTTTTTTGGTTTTTGGGCCACACCCGGTGATGCTCAGGGGTTACTCCTGGCTATGTGCTCAGAAGTCGCTCCTGGCTTGGGGGACCGTATGGGACACTAGGGGATTGAACCTCGGTCCATCCAAGGCTAGCACAGGCAAGGAAGGCACCTTACCTCTAGCGCCACCGCCCGGCCCCTACTCTTATCCTTTAAGGAAAAAAATACAACTTACTTAAAAACAAATAACTTTAGTAGAATGCCTGTCTGGAAAACAGGCAGGGGATGGGAAGAAGGGAGGGGGTAATGTGACACTGATGAAGGGGGGTGTTCTGGTTATGACTGTAACCCAACTATGATCATGTTACTTAAATAAAAAATATATTTAACAAAAAAATAAAAAAAGAATATAGGGTAAAAAGCTTTAATGAGGCAGGATATCAGATTGGAAATGTGGGGTGAAGGGACAGTAGGATTTCTGAAGGTGGGGAGGAGAGATAGTATATAGGAGGGACTATATACATTATAGGCATGGATTGTTTACAATTTAGGTTTGGCTCTCGTAGAGGATTCCTCTATGTACTCATGTCCACATAAAAACATACAATAGTGATCTGTTCTTAAGCTACTGTTAGCGGTCTGGCCCTAATAGGATGAGTCTGAGCTCTTAAGAACTGGTCGAATAAAGATAAATAATTAGCTTTGATATAGCTCCTGTCAGATATCTTCCGTCAGTTAGCTCCCCTGCTCAGTGAGCCCCCAGTTACCAGTTGGAAGCGGAATGGTGAAATGCTGGTATCTGTATACATTGGGGAAGGTGTGGCTTTCCCTCCCTCCCACCCCCAAACACTCAGTTGCTTAGTCTTGCCCTGAAGACCCGGTCTGACCTGAGGGTCCCATTTCCCTGTACTAGGGTTTAGTACAGGGGTCCTGTTGGCTATCTATCCCACTCAGTGAGCCCCCAGTCACCAGTTGGAAGAAGAATAGTGAAATGTTGGTATCTGGGATCTGCTCAGCATTCTTTTTATACCTGTGAGTGGCAATAATTCCTTATAAAAACCCCTAGTCTGGATATTAAACTTAGAATGCTGTTTCTCTCATTAAAAAAAAAAAAGAATGGGCATTTTAAAATGTGCTCTATATCACTAAATTCCATATTCTCTCCCTCCCCTAAATAATAAATGCTGCACAGTCTTAGAGTTGAGTTTCTGAGGAAGAAAGAAGATTTTCGGGTTCCTCTGGACACAGCCTACTTTCTTAAGACTTTAAGATTCCCAGATATTAAAAAAAAAAAAAAAAAGATTCCCAGATATTTTAAAGTTAACAAAAGTATCTTTGCCTTTTTTTGTTTAAGGCCACACATAATAGTGATCGAGGGTTATTCTTTCATTTTGTTTCTGTTTTTTATTTTTGTTTTTGTTCTTGAGCCACACCCAGCAGTGCTCCATAGTTACTCCTGGCTCTGTGCTCAGAAATTGCTCCTGGCAGGCTCAGGGGACCATATGGGATGCTGGGGACCAAACCCAGGTCCTTCTGGGTCTGCCACGTGCAAGACAAATGTCCTACCACTGTGCTATCATTCCAGCCCCTCAAGGATTACTCTTGCATAGTACTAGGAGTCATTCCTGTAGAGTTTGGGGACTATGCAGTGTTGGGATCAATCCCAGGGGACCTGCATGCAATGCATGTGTTCTAACCCAGAGTTTGGGGTGGGGACACATACATTCCAAAGTGATGAACACAAGTGAAAACTGAATAAATGGAGGACACGGCATGAGTCTCGAATGCCAACCACTTGGAGGGGAGTCCTAACAAGAATGAAATATAATTGGAATAATAAAGTGTAGGCAAAAGTTGAAAAACAGCTCTAGCCCATTGAGTTACCTCTCTCTATAGCTTTTGATAGCTGTTTTTGCATTTTGTTTTGGGCCATACCCTGTGGTGTGGGAACTATTCTCAATCATTGTCTCTGGTCTTAGATACTTTGCTTTATTAAAAGGTGTAGCTTAATACAAAAAATGCCAAGAATTATTGATTCAGTGAGGAAAAAAGTGAAATTAACATTGAGCATTTCTTCAGTAGCACCAGTTATGGAACCTAAAGCAGTGAGAGTGAACTCACCAAGCTCCTTCCCGGGAACCACATTTTTTTTTTTATGGGTGGGACCCATACCCAGCAGTGCTCAGGGCGTATTCCTGTGCTCAGAAATTATGCCTCGTAGGGCTTGGGAAACCATATAGGATGCTGGGGGTTGAACCTGAGTCCCATGCAAAGCAAGTATCCTGCCTACTGTATTATCCTTCCAGACCCAGTCTAAAGACTTTGTATTTATCATAGCATTCCTACTTTTACTATATGTAAGTTGTTTTAGGCTTTATGCATTGTTTGGTATGTTCTGGTATTGTGGACTTCAGAAAACTAAATATTTTTTCTATTTAAGTAATTATACTTTGCATTATGTGATTTTTACTTAGGAAAGTTTTCATAGAAAACCTACTTTTGAATAGCAGAGAAAATCTATATAAGATTAGTTTTCCAAAATTAACAAACTGAGTATGCCTCATGTGTTTCCCAAGGATAAAAACAAGAATGCTCTCAGTTATCATTTTAAATGTGAGCAAAAAATAAATATTTATTCATTTAAAAAAAACAGTAATAGTCGTGACATGCAAGCATTTTTTTTTTTTGGTTTGGTTTGGTTGTTTTTTTTTTGTTTGTTTGTTGTTGTTGGGTTTTTTTTGTGGTTTTTGGGTCACACCCGGCAGGGCTCAGGGGTTACTCCTGGCTCCATGCTCAGAAATAGCTCCTGGCAGGCACGGGGGACCATATGGGACGCCGGGATTTGAACCGATGACCTTCTGCAGGAAAGGCAAATGCCTTACCTCCATGCTATATCTCCGGCCCCTGTTTTATTTTTTTTTATTTTTTTTTAATACAGTAACTGTTTAAATAAAAAATTTATGAGTAAAAAGACAAGTTTTGCTTTTGGCAAATAATATCTGACTTAATAAAAGACAGATGGAGCTTCATTTCTATTTCTGCATTCAATATACTACAATTGTGTTTTTGTAGAGGTAAATAAAAAATTAATCTTTGCTCAGTTATGTAGATGGGAACAAAAGAAGTATCTGCTTTTCCAAACATTGTGGATAGTGACTCAGATAATGCATTAAAACTATAATTGAGATATTCTTTGTCATTTTTATTGAAATTTTTAACTGTTTTTTAGAAATGAGAAGCCACATCCATTTAGCCGCACTCAGGACTAACTTCTGGCTCTATCCAGGAATCATTCCGGATGAAGGTCAGAGAACCATATGTGTTGCCAGGAATTGAACCTGAGTTGGCCACATGCAAAGTAAATGCATTACCCACTATACTATCTCTCTAGCCCAGATATATTTTGATAATGGGGCATTACATCTGGCAGTGATCAAGACTCACTCCTGGCTCTGTAATCAGTCTTGATCGAACTGGGAGGCAAAATGGGGTGCTGGGGAATGAGCCCAGGTCAGTTTTGTGCAAGGCAAGAACCTTACTTTACTATGCTCCAGCCCCAAATATATTATTTTATTTTATTTTTTCTTTTTTCTTTTTTGGACACGTGGTGGTGTTCAGGGGTTACTCCTGGCTCTGCACTCAGAAATTGCTCCTTGCTCGGGGTCCCATATGGGATGCCAGGGATCAAACCTAAGCCCGTCCTGAGTCAGCCACAAGGCAAACACACTACCGCTAAGCTATCGCTCTGGCCCCCAGATATATTCTTTAAAATTAGCTGTGATTTTTTTTTTGGTTTTTTTTTTGGGGGGGGGGTCTACACCCGGCAGTGCTCAGGGGTTACTCCTGACTCTAAGCTCAGAAGTCGCTCCTGGCAGGCTCGGGGTATCATATGGGATGCCAGGATTCGAACCCTCATCCTTCTGCATGCAATGCAAATCCCCTTGCCTCCATGCTATCTCTCCAGCCCTATAAAATTAACTGTGATTTTGAATCTAAAAACCAACTCATTAAACTTTCATACTGTTACTCTAAAATCTCTTGGTCTGCTATAACTTAATTTGGGGTGATGTTTGGGAGTTTCTCTCTAATTGTTGGTATTGTTGCTACTACAGATAGTCTTCAAACACACCTGGTTGCTACACCAAACAACTCTCTCTTTGTTGTGGTAGGGATCACTAAGACAGGATCTTGGGAACTGAATCCACAGCCTCATTGCATGCAAGGCAGATTCTCATCGCTGAGCTATCTGTGACCTCTGTCTTGAACTTTGAATAGATATTTTTACCTAGCCATGATTTGGTATCATCAAGCATTGACCTTTTGAAAACAGTATTTTACTAAATACTGTATTTTATCCAGATCTTCTAAACATGGACATATTATTATAAATATCAAAAATTACACTCATTTACAGCACTCCATTCTCATTGTAAACATTTTCAAAGATTGAAGTGCCAAGACACAATGGCATCTATAAGACTTTGACGTTTCTTCCTGATGAAAGTAGTATTATTCATTTTCATAATGATTCCACGTATTTCGTCAATTGTAATTAAAGTGATGTACAATTTCACACCTCTTTTTTTTCTCAAGACCTGTGGAACTGAGTCTCTTCAGCAGCTTGGTGTCTTTTTTAAATAATGTTATGTATTTATTAATGTTTGTATGCACTGTTTTTTAAACTTTTAATAGTAAAAATATTACATACATGATTGTAGTTGGGTTTCAGTCATAAAATGAACACCCCCCTTCACCAGTGCAACCTTCCCACCACCAATGCCCCTGATCTCCCTCCTTCCCACCCCCTGCCTGTATTTGAGACAGGCATTCTCCAAGATGTAGCCAATCCTAGCTGAACACTAAAATGCCAACATCCTTTCATCCTAGTGCATTAAACTTCCTCCAGCCCCACCTCCACTACCACAGTTCACTGTCAGAGCTTCAAAAGTTTATTTAAACTTAATTTTATCAGTTTCCTTGCTTTGGTTCTAGATATATCTCCTCTGAATAAAATCATTCCATTTTGTCTTTTTTATTCTGACTATCATTTAATCTGAGCCCTCCACTTCCACTGATGTAGCAAAGGACAAGATTTCTTTTTCCTTCTTTTTTTGTTTTAGGACATTTTTAATTTTAGGCCATTACCTGGTGGTGCTCTGGACTTACTCTTGGCTCTGTGTTCAGGGTTCATTTCTGGCAGGGCTTACTGTACCATATAAGGTGCCAATGATAAAACCCAGGTGAGCTAAATACAAGGCAGTTTCTTACTTTTAAACTATTTATTTGGCCCCAAAAGACAAGACTTCATCTTTTCTTACAGCTGTAAAATTCCATTATATATATATATATATATACCTCATCTCTCTTCACTCATCTATTGCTGGATCTGGTTGCTTCCATACTTAGCTATTATTAATAGCATTGCCATGGACATAAATATTTGTGCATGAATCTTTTAAAATTAATGTGTATATCTGAACTTGGGATAGATATGAAGAAACCCAAAAATATCCATTTGAAATTCTGATTTTTGCTCAAGACTCTGTTTTTATCATTTACTAAAGATATTACACATTACTATTCCACAAGGAGATAGTATAGTGAGTAAAGCACTTGCCTTGCAAGCAGTTTAATCCTTGGCACTACATATGACCTCCCCTCTACCCCAGAACTCTCAGGAGTAAGCCCTGAGCACAAGCACATGGGCCTCCAAACCAAATTAAAAAATCTGAATTTTTAAAAATAACAATGGCCCCCTGTTTTTCCTAAACTAACAGACTCACTTTGTTTATTTTCAAAAATGTACTTGCCAAAAATTCAAGTCAGAATAGCCATACTTTGTTTGGAAGCTATTCTTTCAAGAAAAATATGTTGTTCCATGAAAGTAAAAGTAGAGCTCAGCTTTCAATAGTAAACGTGTTTTCCTTTGAAACAATTTTCACACTTTAGTTTGTACTTTATGCAGAATATTTTAACTATGTGTATACAAGTGTAGTAATAGAATAAAATTGTTTTTTTGCTACTTTATCAGGTAATTAAGTACAATGGATTTGACTGAGCTACTGACATAATCTAATGTCACTCCCATAGATTTTATCACCATAGACATTCTACCAAAAGTCAATATAACCAAAAAGGCAAATAACATTGTATTAATAAAAAGAAAATATTTTTGCATACTTATATACTCCTTTAAATTATCTCAAGATCTAAGAAGCATGCAGATCCAACCTTTAAACATTCTGATCTAAGCAAACAAAAAATTAATTTGTCTTACTGTTGATTTGGTGCAATTCCAGCCAATTTAATATGATGAGAAATAGTTTGAGGATATTCAGGAGGGCTTTCTTTACTGTTAGAGAGATATGTGCATACTCTTATCCATAACAGCATTATTCACAATACCAAAAGGTGGGGGAAACCCAAATGTCCACTGAAGGGATAAATGGGTAAACCAGATGTGGCTATAGACACAATAGCTATTATTCAACACTAAACTGGAAGCAAATTCTGACATGTGATATAATATCGATGGTCGTCTCTGTCTCCTGGCATGATCACCAAACATGTATCTAGACATGGCCAGCACCCAAACAACTGTAATATTGCCTTTGTTGGGATACACTAGACTAATACAACCTCTCATTTTTCAGATGAGGAAACTAAGGCCCATTAGGAGGGAGATTTGGTTAGGGTTAAGGCTGGTCCAGACAAAACAAAAATCTAGAGTGATCTCAAAAGAAAAATGATCAATTTGGGACTGGAGAGAGAGCACAGTGGTAGGGCATTTGCTTTGTATGTGGCCAACCCAGGAGGGACCCGGTTCTATTCCCAGCAACCTATATGAGCCCCAGCCTGTTAGGAGCTATCTCTGAGTGCAGAGCTAGGAGTAATCCCTGAGTGGTGCAGGTGTGGCTCAAAAACCAACCAATCAATAAATAAATAAAGTTTAAAAATTTTTTAAAATGGGGCTGGAGAGATAGGCATGGAGGTAGGGCGTTTGCCTAGTATGCAGAAGGACAGTGGTTCGAATCCCGGCATCCCATATGGTCCCCAGAACCTGCCAGGAGCGATTTCTGAGCATAGAGCTAGGAGCGACCCCTGAGCACTACTGGGTGTGACCCCAAAACCAAAAAAAAAAAATTAAATTAAATTAAAAGAAAAGAAAATGATCAATTTAAACAGACATGTTTGCAACGTCTTTAATAATAATCCTAACTTTAATAAAAAAATTTTTTTCAAGAATAACCATGCAACACTGGGAATAAAATTAAAGGCAGATAGCCATCTTTGATGTCTGGTTAAGAGCACCATGCCTAGGAGCAAAAGCAGCAAAGGATGTTGAAATAAAATATACAATTTGGGGCCCCAAACAATAGCACAGTGGTAAGACATTTGCCTTCACATGGCTATCCTGGGACAGACTGGGTTCAATTCCTGGCATCCCATATGGTTCCCCAAAGCTGCCAAGAGTGACTTCTGAATGCAGAGCCAGGAGTAACCCCTGACTGCTGCTGGCTGTGGCCCAAAAACGAATATATAGGGGCCAGAGAGATAGCATGGAGGTAGGCCGTGTGCCTTGCGTGCAGAAAGATGGTGGATCGAATCTTGACATCCCATATGGTCCCCCGAGCCTGCCAGGAGCGATTTCTGAGCATAGAGACAGGAGTAACCCCTGAGCATTGCCGGGTGTGACCCACAAAAAAAAAAAAAAAAAAAAAAAAAGAATATGCCAGGTAGTGGCTGGAGAGATAGCATAACAGCAGGGTGTTTGCCTTGAACGCAGCCAATCCAGGACAGATGGTGGTTCGAATCCCGTCATCCCATATGGTCCCCTGTGCCTACCAGGAATGATTTCTGAGCGCAAAGCCAGGGGTAACCCGAAAGCCTCCAGGTGTGACCCAAAAAAAAACAAAAACAAAAAAAAACATACAAAGGAAATTAGAGGGTCAGAAAAATTGCTCAAAAAGAATGTGCTCAAAAGTCACATGCTTGTATGCTGGCTTCCCAGGTTCAATCCCTGACACGGCTTAATACTCTAAGAACTGCCAGGAGAAGAAGCCCTAAGCACTGAGCCAGGAGCAGCATCTGGTGTGCTGTTGTGAGTCCCAAAATGGACCCCCAAAAAGGAAATTCAATCCCATGTTAAAACATAGGTAAGACTTGGGGACAGTATGTTAGGTGAACAAAACTAATCACAAAAGAAACAAAATGCCACATGATTCCATGTGTATGAAGTGTCAAAAGTCATCAAATGGTAAAATAGAAAATAAAATGGTGGTGACAAGGGGCAGAAAAACATGGCGGATCACTGCTGTGGCCTTGGAAAGCATTCAAATCCTGTGAGATGGAACCTTGTAGATGCCTCCTGTACATAAAAAGAAACAATTTGATTTTATACTCTTCAAAGTTTATGTTTCGGGCCCGGAGAGATAGCACAGCGGCGTTTGCCTCGCAAGCAGCCGATCCAGGACCAAAGGTGGTTGGTTCGAATCCCGGTGTCCCATATGGTCCCCCCGTGCCTGTTAGGAGCTATTTCTGAGCAGACAGCCAGGAGTAGCCCCTGAGCACCGCCGGATGTGGCCCAAAAACCAAAAAAGAAAAAGAAAAAAAAAGTTTATGTTTCATTACATATATATTTTTTTTTAATAATTATGAAGTGCATGAGTCAAGGCTGGCTATTTTCTTTTGAGTCACTACTATCTGGAGAAGTTTCCAGCACTTGATTGATGATAACCTAGGAAGTTCTGGTCCCAAAGCTCAGCACTCGTTTATAAAGCTCAAAGTTGCAGGATACAAAACAACTTTTAAACCCAGTACTAATTGCCACCAAAGACCCATATTTTCAAACTCTCATTTTCTAAATAAAGCTGTGTTGTAGAGAGATATTAATGCCAAGAGACTGAATTGACCAAATCCTCCTCCAGAGAGATAGGGATCCTAAGTTTGCAAGAAACTGTCATTTTGCCCAAGGTCATGCAGCTAGTTCATGATACAGTCCTGGGCAAAAACTCAAGTTTCAAGAATTCTGGCTGAAGACTGCTCAGCTCTGGCTCTCCTGCTGCTTTGAGGATCCCAATTCTCCCACCTCCACTGATTGGAATTATTGAAAAGCAACAGCAGCCCCAGGAGGAAGGAAAGAACCAGAAAAAGGCAATGGTGAGGAGATGTCAAAGAACAGATGATAAAAAATAAATGAAAACTGCAAGAGGAAAAAAAAAAAAGAAAATTCAAAGACTAGAAAAGAAAATGGCAAAGAATAAGAAACAGGCCCAAAAAAGACATTCTCCAAGATAAGCTTCTAGTTATTCTTGCTGCCCTGAGGAGTATTTGAACTGCTGCCAAAATTGCTTTTGACCTAAATGGAGAATAAAAACTATTTTCTTTATCTATTAAGAGTAAAATCAAATTTCAACTTAGGAAGGATTGGTTAGGATGAGGCGAGTTTATAGTTTATATTTTAGGGACTGGACCATTATTAACCACCCAGCATAGCTGGGGCACTCAAGAAATGTTTATTGTTGTTGAGAGAGAGAGAGAGAGAGAGAGAGACTCTAGAATTTTTTAATCCATATTGGGGCAACACTATACATGAAGTAATTTTGATCTTGCTTCTAAATAAATTTCCTTCTGCTGCCACCTCAATCATTCTTTTTCTTCAGCTTTGTGTACACACACACACACACACACACACACACACACACACATACACATACACACACCACCCCTCTTTAAATTTCCTTCATCTGAGTCATCCCCTTTCGAGCCCCCCTAGAGTTGAAATAGGAAGATTCCTGTTTCCCACATCCCTTGATTTAGTAGTTTAGGTGTGTATCATGATGCTTTGGGCTAGAAGAAAACACAAATATGAGACATTTAGAACTATATTTTCTCCCATTGCAAGCAGCCCTGAGGTAGCACCACAAAGCATAATCAATGTTTGTTGACTTGAATTGCCCTGTAGCATCTCTTCTGAAGGATTGAAAAGATCCATAAACAGTGATTCCCCGGGACATCAGTAAAACTGAGTGAAACGTGTTCACAACCTCCCAACAAGATAGTATAACACAGCAGCTGACTTGTTGGGACCATGTATATTCCTTTAGGGGCAGAAAGGAAGCAATTTTGTCCCTGGAGAGGACAAGGATTATCTCATACAAGACCCAGACTTGAGCCAGGATAAGAAGAATTTCAACAAATGGAGATATGGACTTGGGGGGCCATCAAGCTGAAGAAACACTGAAAGAGGGGCAAAATATGGATATTTCTGAAGCAAGTAAATGGGTTGCTTATCATAAAGGTTTTACTTTCTCTGGTATACAGAGCCATAAGAATATATCACTTTCCTTATGGAGATTCCTCCAAAAACTGGAAATCGAGCTCCCATACGATCCAGCTATACCACTCCTAGGAATATACCCTAGGAACACAAAAATACAGTACAAAAACCCCTTCCTTACACCTATATTCATTGCAGCACTATTTACCATAGCAAGACTCTGGAAACAACCAAGATGCCCTTCAACAGACGAATGGCTAAAGAAACTGTGGTACATATACACAATGGAATATTATGCAGCTGTCAGGAGAGATGAAGTCATGAAATTTTCCTATACATGGATGTACACGGAATCTATTATGCTGAGTGAAATAAGTCAGAGAGAGAAAAACGCAGAATGGTCTCACTCATCTATGGGTTTTAAGAAAAATGAAAGACACCCTTGTAATAATAATTTTCAGACACAAAAGAGAAAAGAGCTGGAAGTTCCAGCTCACCTCAGGAAGCTCACCACAAAGAGTGATGAGTTTAGTTAGGGAAATAACTACATTTTGAACTGTCCTAATAATGAGAATGTATGAGGAAAATGGAGAGTCTGTCTAGAGTACAGGCGGGGGTCGGGTGGGGCGAAGGGAGACTTGGGACATTGGTGATGGGAATGTTGCACTGGTGATGGGTGGTGGTCTTTACATGACTGAAACCCAAACACAATCATGTATGTAATTAAGGTGTTTAAATAAATTTTTAAAAAAAAAGTGGTCTCTCATTTTGATTTTAATTTCCCTGGAAATTAAAGAGCTTGGACACCTTTTCTTGTATTTATTTGATCATTGCATGTTTTCTTCCAAATGTCTGTTTAGACAGTTTGCCCTTCTTTAATTGGTTGTATGATGTGGTTTATGCTTTTGTTTTGATATTGAATATTAGTTTATTGTATATATTGATTTTAACCTTTTATTAAAATGATTTTGCAAATATTTGCCTCAAAAAAAAAAGAATATATCACTTTCCTTTGCAATTATGTACACTAGAATGTAAACACATGAGAAACCCTAGGTGAAATGGAATTTGGAAGACAGCCCCTCAGGATACCCTATTAAGTGCAGGCGATAAATGCTCAGTCAGAAGTCAAAGACCTTACTGGAAAAAATTGACTTCATCAACCTGAATTGCTATATCTGTCCCTTGCCCTCTGACTCATTTGATTCAGTGTGATACTATTCGAGCATGAGCAAATTTTATGATTTTTTGAATGGTTGCATAATATTCCATTATGTAGATATACCACAGTTTCTTTATCCACTCATCTTACCTAAGGTACTTGGATTGTTTCCAGATTTAACTGTGAATAGTACTGCAATGAACATAGAAATGCAGAAACCTTTTTTGCATTATGCTTTTGGAATTCTAGAGCATATTCTCAAGAGTAGTATTATGAAGTCATTAACAGGATAATAAATTTTTCAAAGGCAAAATATGAGAATATCCAAGATAATAGAAATGAAGGCCAGGGCCAGAGAGATAGCATGGAGTTAGGGCTTTTGCCTTGCATGCAGAAGGACGGTGGTTCGAATCCTGGCATCCCATATGGTCCCCCAAGCCTGCCAGGAGTGATTTCTGAGCTTAGAGCCAAGAGTAACCCCTGAACACTGCTGGGTGTGACCCAAAAACTAAAAAAAACAAACAAACAAAAAAGAAAATGAAGGCCAGGATGAAAGGTCATTGATAGGAACATTGCCACAAGAGGGGTGGGGGATTGTAGTTAGAATAAAGAAGAAACCACTATGACAATGGTAGACGAAAATGATCACACAAGACAAGAACTGTGTGCTGAAAAGAGGTAATGTGATATGCATAATACCTTCTCTATAACAGAATTGCAAACCAGAGTAACTAAAAAGAAAATGGGGGTAGGGGGAAGAGAGAGAAGAAAAGCGTCTTCCACTAAGATAAGCTGTGGAGGGGTGCAAAGAGAGAGAAATTAGGAATATTAGTGGTAGGAAATGAACACTGGTGAAGAGATAGGTGTTGGGACATTATATGAAACT
The DNA here is from genome assembly GCF_024139225.1 of Suncus etruscus. Lineage (NCBI taxonomy): Eukaryota > Metazoa > Chordata > Mammalia > Eulipotyphla > Soricidae > Suncus > Suncus etruscus. Next base: position 78,773,131 of record NC_064857.1, read on the forward strand.
CAAACTTCAACAACTTTTTATCCCTGTATATCATGATGAATCAATAAAATAAAATCTGAATTGCTATGTTTAAACCAGAGAACAGAGATCATGTTACATTCGTGAAACATTGACCAGGAAATAATGGTTAGGGCCCTGAGCTCCTCTTCACTAGAATTTCAGGTGACCCTGGGGACAACAGAGTGACAACTGGGGGAATTTTGTCTCCATCCCTAAGGGTCAGTTGGGGAAGGGAGTTGTATGTGTGTTCAGCCTCTCTTCCCAGTCTGGTTTGATATGTTTTAAAATAATAAAATATAATTCCAGAAAGATAGTACAAGAATTAAGTCACTTATCTTGCACACAGAAGCCTCATTTTATTTCCCAACACTACCAGGAGTAATCTCTGATCACAGACACAAGACATAAACCATAGTGGGATCCAAAAACAAACCAACTATTCTTCAGTCTAAATGCCAGTTAAAGGAAGATCCAAGTAACTGTACCTAGCAGTTTAATGTTAGATTGTAGTATTGCAGAGCACTTCCTATTTCCTTTACAGAGTTAGATGTTGAGTTGACTGACCTGGTTTGGTAGTGTCTGGGTCAACTTTGAGATTCATTGAGATTTTGAGATTCACTCCATCAGGATTGCAAAATGACTGCAAAAATGTTCACAGGGCAGCACCCCCAAAACAATAAAGAGGTGAGAAGAAAAGCTAGTTTGTGCCTGAACTTCTCAATTTTAGAAAGAGCAACATCTTCACCAGAAATTAACTCTTCTCAGCATCCTTTCTTGCTTCATTCAGCACAGCACCCACTAATGATTCTCATGAGCAGGTTCTAAGCTCCAGGGAATCGAGTACTTGCAACTCTGATTGGCGGTGGGCTCTGCCAGTCAGAAAAAGAGAGTACAAAGGAAGATGGACAGACGAGCAATAGTTCCCTTAACTGCCTGGTCTTGGGAAGTTAAGAGAGGTAAGCACAGTTGAATTAAGAAGTTTCTTCAGGGCCCGGAGAGATAGCACAGCAGCGTTTGCCTTGCAAGCAGCCGATCCAGGACCAAAGGTGGTTGGTTCGAATCCCAGTGTCCCATATGGTCCCCCGTGCCTGCCAGGAGCGATTTCTGAGCAGACTGCCAGGAGTGACCCCTGAGCACCGCCGGGTGTGGCCCAAAAAATAACCAAAAAAAAAAAAAAAAAGAAGTTTCTTCAGGGGCCAGAAAGATAGCACAGCGGTAGGGCCTTTGCCTTGCATGCAGAAGGACAGTGGTTCGAATCCCGGTATCCCATATGGTCCCTGGAGCCTGCTGGGGGCGATTTCTGAGTGTAGAGACAAGAGTAGCCCCTGAGCGCAGCTGGGTGTGACCCCCCCCCCCAAAAAAAAAAGTTTTTTCAGAGCCTGACAAAGGCACTCAAAATTTATTTTAAAACTGAAGAAACCCACATGAGTCTCTAGCAAGATACTCGTGTATCTTGGGGTTGAGTTCTAGAGAAAGCACTGGAGGCGAAAGTGGGAGGTTAGAAAGAAAGTGTCTGATCCCCACTGGACCATGGAATAAGTTGGCAAACACATAGTGGGGACTTAAGAAAGCCAAGAGTTGATCTCCCAATCTCGGAGTTTAACTAAACACTTTAGGTGGAACACTGGGCAGAGACCAAGAATCAGGAAATGAGACTGTAGAACCAGTTTTTGCATGAATTGAAGGCGGTATCTGAGGTAACATGATCCACCCTTGTCCTGGACCTCAGTTTTCTCATCTCTAATAGGGGGTGACTTGGCTCAAAGTTCTCCGCGTCCTTCATTCCTCTAACAACTCAGGGATGGCTCTTTGGAAGAATGCTCACTTAGGTAGAGACAGTGCACCCACCTTCCAAGAAAGAAGTTGGACTGATGAGAACTGAGTGATTCCCCACCCAGCCACCATCTTCTCCCCAAACATCTGTGTCTTCATAGGTAAAGTCTGTACTTCCAATACAGTGGGGTTTTATTATCCAGCATGGTAAGTAGTGTTACTAAAGAAACAGAGAAACGGCTTCTCAAACTGGTATATTGTTTCATAACTTCTTTTTTTTTTTATTTAAACACCTTGATTACATACATGATTGTGTTTGGGTTTCAGTCATGTAAAGAACACCACCCATCACCACTGCAACATTCCCATCACCAATGTCCCAAGTCTCCCTCCTCCCCACCCGACCCCCGCCTGTACTCTAAACAGGCTCTCCATTTCCCTCATATATTCTCATTATTAGGAAAGTTCAAAATGTAGGTATTTCTCTAACTAAACTCATCACTCTTTGTGGTGAGCTTCCTGAGGTGAGCTGGAACTTCCAGCTCTTTTCTCTTTTGTGTCTGAAAATTATTATTGCAACAATGTCTTTCATTTTTCTTAAAGCCCATAGATGAGTGAGATGTGTTTCTCTCTCTCTCTCTCTCTCTCTCTCTCTCTCTCTCTCTCTCTCTCTCTCTCTGATTTATTTCACTCAGCATAATAGATTCCGTGTACATCCATGTATAGGAAATTTTCATGACTTCATCTCTCCTGACAGCTGCATAATATTCCATTGTGTATATGTACCACAGTTTCTTTAGCCATTCGTCTGTTGAAGGGCATCTTGGTTGTTTCCAGAGTCTTGCTATGGTAAATCGTGCTGCAAAGACTATAGGTGTAAGGAAGGGGTTTTTGTACTGTATTTTTGTGTTCCTAGGGTATATTCCTAGGAGTGGTATAGCTGGATCATATGGGAGCTCGATTTCAAGTTTTTGGAGGAATCTCCATTTCGCTTTCCATAAAGGTTGAACCAGACGGCATTCCCACCAGCAGTGGATAAGAGTTCCTTTCTCTCCACATCCTGCCAACACTGTTTATTCTCATTCTTTGTGATGTGTGCCATTCTATGTGGTGTGAGGTGCTATCTCATCGTTGTTTTGATTTGCATCTCCCTGATGATTAGTGATGTGGAGCACTTTTTCATGTGTCTTTTGGCCATGTGTATTTCTTCTTTGTCAAAGTGTCTGTTCATTTCTTCTCCCCATTTTTTGATGGGGTTAGATGTTTTTTTCTTGTAAAGTTCTGTCAGTGCCTTGTATATTTTGGAGATTAGCCCCTTATCTGATGGGTATTGGGTGAATAGTTTCTCCCACTCAGTGGGTGGCTCTTGTATCCTGGGCACTATTTCCTTTGAGGTGCAGAAGCTTCTCAGCTTAATATATTCCCATCTGTTAATCTCTGTTTTCACTTGCTTGGAGAGTGCAGTTTCCTCCTTGAAGATGCCTGTAATGTCCTGAAGTGTCTTGCCTATGTGCTGTTCTATATATCTTATGGTTTTGGGGCTGATATCGAGGTCTTTAATCCATTTGGATTTTACCTTCGTACATGATGTTAGCTGGGGGTCTAAGTTCAATTTTTTGCAAGCGGCTATCCAATTGTGCCAACACCACTTGTTGAAGAGGCTTTCCCTGCTCCATTTAGGGCTTCCTGCTCCTTTATCAAAAATTAGGTGATTGTATGTCTGGGGAACATTTTCTGAGTATTCAAGCCTATTCCACTGATCTGAGGGCCTGTCCTTATTCCAATACCATGCTGTTTTGATAACTATTGCTTTGTAGTACAGTTTAAAGTTGGGGAAAGTAATTCCTCCCATATTCTTTTTCCCAATGATTGCTTTAGCTATTCGAAGGTGTTTATTGTTCCAGATGAATTTCAAAAGTGCCTGATCCACTTCTTTGAAGAATGTCATGGGTATCTTTAGAGGGATAGCATTAAATCTGTATAAGGCCTTGGGGAGTATTGCCATTTTGATTATGTTAATCCTGCCAATCCACGAGCAGGGTATGCATTTCCATTTCCGCGTGTCCTCTCTTATTTCTTGGAGCAGAGTTTTATAGTTTTCTTTCTATAGGTCCTTCACATTTTTAGTCAAGTTGATTCCAAGATATTTGAGTTTGTGTGGCACTATTGTGAATGGGGTTGTTTTCTTAATGTCCATTTCTTCCTTAGTACTATTGGTGTATAGAAAGGCTATTGATTTTTGTGTGTTAATTTTGTAGCCTGCCACCTTGCTATAAGAGTCTATTGTTTTTAGAAGCTTTTTGGTAGAGTCTTTAGGGTTTTCTAAGTAGAGTATCATGTCATCTGCAAACAGTGAGAGCTTGACTTCTTCCTTTCCTATCTGGATTCCCTTGATATCCTTTTCTTGCCTAATCGCTATAGCAAGTACTTCCAGTGCTATGTTGAATAGGAGTGGTGAGAGAGGACAGCCTTGTCTTGTGCCAGAATTTAGAGGGAAGGCTTTTAGTTTTTCTCTGTTGAGGATAATATTTGCCACTGGCTTGTGGTAGATGGCCTTCAGTATATTGAGAAAGGTTCCTTCCATTCCCATCTTGCTGAGAGTTTTGATCAAGAATGGTGTTGGACCTTATCAAATGCTTTCTCTGCATCTATTGATATGATCATATGGTTTTTATTTTTCTTGTTATTGATGTTGTGTATTATATTGATAGATTTACGGATGTTAAACCACTCTTGCATTCCTGGGATGAAACCTACTTGATTGTAGTGGATGATCTTCTTAATGAGGCATTGAATCCTATTTGCCAGGATTTTGTTGAGGATCTTTGCATCTGCATTCATCAGTGATATTGGTCTGTAATTTTCTTTTTTGGTAGCATGTCTGTCTGGTTTAGGTATCAAGGTGATGTTGGCTTCATAAAAGCTATTTGGAAGTGTTTCCGTTTGTTCAATTTCATGAAAGAGTCTTGCCAGTATTGGTAGTAGTTCCTCTTGGAAAGTTTGATAGAATTCATTAGTGAATCCATCTGGGCCTGGGCTTTTGTTTTTCGGCAGACCTTTGATTACCATTTTAATTTCATCAATAGTGATGGGGGTGTTTAGATATGCTACATCCTCTTCCTTCAACCGTGGAAGATTATAAGAGTCCAAGAATTGATCCATTTCTTCCAGGTTCTCATTTTTAGTGGCGAAGACTTTCTCAAAGTAGTTTCTGATTACCCTTTGAATCTCTGTCATATCAGTAGTGATCTCTCCTTTTTCATTCCTAATACGAGTTATCAAGTTTCTCTCTCTCTCTTTGTTAGGTTTGCCAGTGGTCTATCAATCTTGTTTATTTTTTGAAAGAACCAACTTCTGCTTTCGTTGATCTTTTGGATTGTTTTTTGGGTTTCCACTTCGTTGATTTCTGCTCTCAGCTTTGTTATTTCCTTCTGTCTTCCTATTTTTGGGTCCTTTTGTTGAGCACTTTCTAGTTCTATTAGCTGTGTCATTAAGCTACTCAGGTAAGCTCCTTCTTCCTTCCTGATGTGTGCTTGCAAAGCTATAAATTTTCCTCTCAGTACTGCTTTTGCTGTGTCCCATAAGTTCTGAGAGTTTGTGTCTTTATTGTCATTTGTTTCCAGGAACCTTTTGATTTCCTCTTTGATTTCATCTCGGATCCACTGGTTATTGAGTATGAGGCTATTTAACTTCCAGGTGTTAAGATTTTTCTTCTGAGTCGCTTTGGAATTCACAAATAATTTCAGAGCCTTGTGGTCAGCGAAGGTAGTCTGCAAAATTTCTATCCTCTTGATATTGTGGAGGTATGTTTTATGAGCCAGCATGTAGTCTATCCTGGAGAATGTCCCATGTACATTGGAGAAGAATGTGTATCCAGGTTTCTCGGGATGGAGTGTCTTATATATATCCACTATGCCTCTTTCTTCCATTTCTCTCCTCAGGTCTAGTATATTCTTGTTGGGTTTCAGTCTGGTTGACCTATCCAGTGTTGACAAAGCCATGTTAAGGTCCCCCACAATTATTGTGCTGTTATTGATATTGTTTTTCAGATTTGTCACAGTTGTATTAAATATTTTGCTGGCCCCTCATTCGGTGCATATATGTTTAGAAGAGTTATTTCTTCCTGCTCTACATACCCCTTGATTAATATAAAATGTCCATCTTTGTCCCTTACAACCTTCCTGAGTATAAAGTTTGCATTATCTGATATTAGTAAGGCCACTCCAGCTTTTTTATGGGTGTTGTTTGCTTGGATAATTTTCTCCAGCCTTTTATTTTGAGTCTATGTTTGTTCTGACTATTCAGGTGCGTTTCTTGTAGGCAGCAGAAGGTTGGATTGAGTTTTTTGATCCATTTAGCCACTCTGTGTCTCTTGACTCATGCATTTAGTCCATTGACGTTGAGAGAATTGTCCTGGGATTTAATGCCATCTTTATATCGAAATTTGGTGTGTCTTTTGGTTAGTCTTGTCTTAGATTAGGTCTTTCAGTTTTTCTCTTAAGACTGGTTTTGAGTCTGTAAAGTTTCTGAGCTGCTTTTTGTCCGTGAAACCATGTATTCTTCCGTCAAACCGGAAAGTGAGTTTTGCTGGGTATAGTATTCTGGGTGAAGCATTCATTTCATTCAGTCTTGTCACAATATCCCACCACTGCTTTCTGGCATTGAGTGTTTCTGGTGATAGGTCTGCTGTAAATCTCAAGGGTGCTTGCTTGAATGTAATTTCCCCTTTTGATCTTGCTGTTTTCAGAATCCTGTCTCTATCTGTGGGATTTGTCATTGTGACTAGGATATGTCTTGGGGTGGTTTTTCTGGGGTCTCTTTTGGTTGGTACTCTTCGGGCATGCAGGATTTGATCACATATATTCTTTAGCTCTGGAAGTTTCTCTTTAATGATGTTCTTGACCGTTGATTCTTCCTGGAAATTTTCTTCCTGGGTCTCTGGGACTCCAATGATTCTTAAGTTGTTTCTGTTGATCTTATCATAGACTTCTATTTTCATCTGTTCCCATTCTTTGACTAATTTTTCCATTGTCTGCTCATTTGCTTTAAGTTTCTTTTCCAATCTCTCCTGCTGTATGGAATTGTTATGTATCTCATCTTCCACAGCACCAAGTCTATTCTCAGCTTCTGATACCCTGTCCCAGAGCTTATCCATTTTGTCATTCACTTAGTTTACTGACTTTTTCAGGCCTGTTAGTTGACATGTTATTTCAGTTTGGAGTTTTGTGATTTCTGTCTTCATATTTTCTTGGTTCTTATTAGTGTTCTGTTCAACTCTATCCATGGTTTCTTTGAGTTCTTTGAGCATCTTCCATATTGCTAGTCTAAAGTCCTTATCTGAGAGGTTGATTAGTTGGTTGGTCATTATCTGGTCATCAGAATTGTCATCTTCATTCTCTATGTCTGATGTTGGCCTGCGTTGTTTCCCCATTGTCACACTTGTATTGTGGGTTTTTCTACGTGTTGTGGTGGTATTCATTGGCTATATGATGCAGGCAGCACACTCCTCTAGCTCCGCCCTTTCTGGATGGGCTGACTTACCTCTAAGGGAGGGGAGTCCTCCGTGGATGAAACCTCACACTGGATCAAATCTTAGGCCCGAGCATGCAACAGAGAAGACAGTCCGGAGAGAAATGCTTGCTTCTGTGTTATAGCACAGTTCTTAGTGTGATTTTTTTCTTCTTGTTGCGATGGTGTTCTTTCCTTAGAAAGAGCACATGGCCGCATAGCGAAGCGATGTGGCCGTGCTCTGCTGGAGCCTCTTTTGCCCCACTCCCAAGAGTTTCACGCAAGAGGACAGTTGACAAACATTTACAGGTAGAACTCACAGTTTTTCACAATTGGGCCCCACTGGGCAGGCGTAGATTCGTGGATTTTCCCCGCCTGATGTCCCAAACAGGGGACGCGGCTTCTGCAAAAGCCTGCTGATTTTTATGTTCTGGAGTCCCGCCCTGAAAATGGCCTCTGGGAGAGCAAGTTTTCTGGAGCCTCTTTTGCCCCACTCCCAAGAGTTTCACGCAAGAGGACAGTAGACAGACATTTTACAGGTAGAACTCACAGTTTTTCACAGTTGGGCCCCACTGGGCAGGCGTAGATTCGTGGATTTTCCCCGCCTGATGTCCCAAACAGGGGACGCCTTGTTTCATAACTTCTATCTAACCTTTTGTTCCAGCCCATCTCTGTTTTCCTTTACAGTGTAGAAGAAAGTCTATGAGCACAAGGATGTTCAGCTACAACATGCAATCCTGTAGGTTACTTCTTTCTGTCTTCAAAGCAAGCAGCAGATTTGACTGCATTATCTCTGTGATTCTAAACCTAAGATAAGACTTCAGACTCAGGGGCCAAAGTGATAGTACAGCAGGTAGGGCATTTGCATGGACCCAGGTTCAATACCCAGCATTCCCTATGGTCTCTTAAGTACTCCTAGGATCCTGAGTGCAGAGCCAGGAGTAACCCCTGAGTGCCACCACTGGGTATAGCCCAAAAACAAATAATAGCAACCAAAAAAAAAAAAAGATTTCAGAATCATTAAGGGGGTGTTCTTTTCAAAAAGCATAAATCCCCAAACCCAGTACAGACAGAGAACCTGTTAGTGGATGAGTGGTTCTGATCCTATATTTTGAGCACTGCACTCAGGGATTCTATGAACCCATTAACTTGCTACATTAATTCAATCAATAGCTATTTCTTCAGGACCTACTGTGAGCCAACATTGAAAGTCCTAATATCAATAGATTTTTTTCTGTCCTGAATTGTCCATTAATTGTAGGCAGAGATAAACATAAAAATGAACATGGGCCAGCTCAGATGAAACTTCCAAAGACAGAAGCATTAATGCCAGATGTGGCATAGAGAAACCACAGAGAAAGGTCCATGGTACTGAATAATCATTTCTTTAAAAAAAAAAAAGTTCACTTGAGGGCCAATAGTACAGCAGGTAAAGAGTTTGACTTGCATGCAGCTGAGCAGGATTCAATTCCTAGCATCCCATATTGTTCCCGGAGTACTGCCAGGAGTGATTCCTGAGTGCAGGACCAGGAGTAAGCCCTAAACACATTTAGTCCCAAAACAAAATGAAGCAAAAATGTCACTACTGTTCATTTGACTATAAAAACATTTTAGAATTCTGGGGCCAGAGTGGTAACACAGTAGTAGAGCATTTGCCTTATACGTGGCTGACCCAGGACAGATGCAGGTTAGGTCCCCAGCATCCCATATGGTCCCCCGAACCAGGAGCAATTTCTGAGTAAAGAGCCAGGAGTAAACTCTGAGTGCTGCTGGGTATGCCCCCCCCTACAAACAAAACAAAACAAAAAACATTTCAGAGTTCTAAACACACACATAGAAAGCACAGAAGGTTCTTGAGCAATCAGGGGTACAGTGACCTTGAGCTTTGCTGACAATAGTCAAACAGTTGGTTGATAACTACCCCACATAACTCAAAAATTCTAAACAGTTCTCATACCAGCTGATCCCCTTCCACCCCACCCGATAGAGGGAAGGTGGAAAGGGGTGAGAGTGACAACAGCTCAGGACTGGGCTGGTAGCTGAACCCTCACTGGTGTCCCTGGATGGGTCCAGCTCCTGCACAGTCAAGAACTGCCTCCCTCTTCTACCACTTCCATCCAGGCAAGGAGAAGTGAGTTTCTCTGTGGCTTTGTTCTGTTTTACAAACTCTGGGTTTGTACACTTGAGAACTCAGTGTTTCTAGTCAATGGCCATACAGTTCAGCATGACTTTAACAAACGAAAACACCCAAGAACATCTATAAATGCCTGGTCACAGAACAGCAAAATGCAGAGTGAGAACCTGGGAGCTTTTTCATTTAAAAATTTCCCATTCATGGGGGCCGGAGAGATAGCATGGAGGTAAGGCATTTGCTTGCATGCAGAAGGTAGGTTGTTCGAATCCCGGCATCCCATATGGTCCCCTGAGCCTGCCAGGAGCAATTTCTGAGCATAGAGCCAGGAGTAACCCTTGAGCGCTGCCAGTATGACCCAAAAACCAAAACCAAGAAAAAAAAATTTCCCTTTCTAATTTCCCAATATTTACTGGACCTATGCAAAAAAAAAAAAAAGGAAGAAACTCAACCCTTTTTTAAGAAGTCCTGGTCTGTTTTTGTTTTTTGCCATAGCTGATGGTTTTCTTTTTTGGTTTATTCTTTTGTTATTATTTTTGTACTTTTGTTGTTATTCCCTTATTTTTTGTGTTTTTGTGTTGTTTGTTACCTTTTTCTTCTTTTTTTCCCCTTCCTTCTTCTAAATGGATATTTATAACATCTAGACAGACTTTTCCAAGTTTTTCTCTTTTTTGTTTGCCTTCTTCCCCACCCCCAATGACACCAGGAACAGACAGTCATATGTTCATTTGGTGGAAATAAAAATTGATCAGACTTGAATACCAAATCCAAAGTCAATGACAACAGAATCGATGCCCAATCTACAACAAGCTGTACAAGTGGGAAACAGTTCCCCTAACATTACAGAGGGTAAAGGAGGGAGATGTGGGATGCATGCTGGGAATAGGGACAGAAAGAGGACAACACTGGTGGTAGGAATATCATCATTCATTGTCACTATTGCCTTAAATCTTTTTTTTTTTTTCTTTTTTTTTTTTTTTTTTTTTTGGGTCACACCCGGCAGTGCTCAGGGGTTATTCCTGGCTCCAGGCTCAGAAATTGCTCCTGGCAGGCACGGGGGACCATATGGGATGCCGGGATTCGAACTGATGACCTTCTGCATGAAAGGCAAACGCCTTACCTCCATGCTATCTCTCCGGCCCCCTATTGCCTTAAATCTTAATGCGAAAGATTTGTAATTCACTTTGACCACAATAAAAATGTAGAAAGAAAGAAATAAAATTTAAAAAATAATACAACTTTGGGGCCCAGAGAGATAGCACAGCGGTGTTTGCCTTGCAAGCAGCCGATCCAGGATCAAAGGTGGTTGGTTCAAATCCCGGTGTCCCATATGGTCCCCCGTGCCTGCCAGGAGCTATTTCTGAGCAGACAGCCAGGAGTAACCCCTGAGCACTGCCGGGTGTGGCCCAAAAACCAAAAAAAAAAAAAAAATTACAACTTTAATACAATTTTAGGGGATTCTCATCATCAGGGCCACTCAATGTAAACCACAAACAATTCCTAGAGCACTTTGAGACTAGCCTGTGATTGTGATCCTAGTGTGTGATTAAATCTAATGCAGGCCACTGAGGCTCAGCGCTGGACAGCTTTTTGCTCTCCCTTCCAATGCTCCACATTTCAGAGCTCTTTCACCAGATTTCCAACAGACATACCAGGATTCATGGGCTTGAGTTGGAGGCAAATTTCAGAACAGAACAGGAAGATTCCAGAGAGTGGTGTTGGGGCATTCAAGCCTTCTTAGCTAATGCATAACCTTCATTTTTCTGGTCACAGAAAATCTGCCTCTGCTATCCCATCCAAGTCAGACTTCTCTTGCCCAGATGCAGCCAACCAACTCTCAGAGCACTTCTTGGTGAATTCTGCAAAATTTATAGGAACTTCATGGCTTTTCTTTTTAAGTTCCTCTCTGCAATTCTACACAGAGAAGGCAAAAGCAGACATCATTCCTGTCAATTCCTGAGGATCATTCTTAGCTATCTTGACTGTATCATACACCAATCTGAGCAGCACCAAGCTCAGGGCTCCCCAGCCAGGAGCCAGGAGCTAGCTGCCTGCAGAAAAGCTAGCTCCAGAACAGGCTTTTTGTTGTTTGTTTGTTTGTTTTCAATTAAAGCACCATGAGATAGTTTAAAAGTTGCTGATAGTGGGAGCCGGAGAAATAGCATGGAGGTAAGGCGTTTGCCATTCATGCAGAAGAACAGTGGTTCAAATCCCGGCATCCTATATGGTCCCCTGTGCCTGCCAGGGGCGATTTCTGAGCATAAAGCCAGAAGTAACCTCTGAGCGGTGCCGGGTGTGACTCCAAAAAAAAAAAAAAAAAAGTTACTGATAGTTGAGTTTTGGTCATACAATGTTCCAACACCCCTGCCACCAATCTCCTCAGATACCTCCCATTCCCAGCCTGTCTCTATAGCAGACACTTTTCTTCTCTGTTTCAGTCTCATTTTGTCTCTCTGTTTCTGTATCTCTGTCTCTTTCTCTCTCTTCTCTCTTCTTTTTCCCCTTTTAGGCACCATGGTATGCAATAAGAACAAGACTTACTCTTAAAGTAAGTCATACCTGGGGTTGGAATGGTAGCACAGCAGTAGGGCATTTGCCTTGCATGCGGCTGACCCAGGACAAATGTGGGTTTGATCCCCGGCATCCCATATGGTCCCCCAAGCCAGGAGAGACTTTCAAGTACAGAGCCAGGAGTAACCCCTGAGTACCTCCTGGTGTGGTCCAAAACAAACAAACAAACAAACAAACAAAATAATTTAGGGGCCAGAGAGATAGCTCAGCAGTAGGGCGTTTGCCTTGCAAGTAGCGATTTCTGAGTGCAAAGCCAGGACTAACCCCTGAGCACTGACGGGTGTGACCCAAAAAACAAACAAAAAAATTTTTTAAAGAAAAGTTACACCGGCAGGGGCCGGGTGGTGGCGCTAGAGGTAAGGTGCCTGCATTACCTGCGCTAGCCTAGGATGGACCTCGGTTCGATCCCCCGGTGTCCCATATGGTCCCCCAAGCCAGGAGCGACTTCTGAGCGCATAGCCAGGAGTAACCCCTGAGCATCACCGGGTGTGGCCCAAAAACCAAAAAAAAAAAAAAAAAAAGAAAAGTTACACCGGCAAAAGCCGGCTCCCTGTGTGTGACACCAGGTGGGGAAAATCCACGAAGTACACCGGCCCAGTGGGGCCCAACTGTGAAAAACTGTGAGTGTGGCTCCGCTTCGCTACGCGGCCGTGCACTCTTTCTAAGGAAAGAACACCATTGCAACAAGAAGGAAAAATCACACTAAGAACGGCGCTATATCACAGAAGCAAACATTTCTCTCCGGACTGTCTTCTCTGTTGCATGCTCGGGCCTAAGATTTGACCCAGTGTGAGGCTTCATCCACGGAGGACTCCCCTCCCTTAGAGGCAAGTCAGCCCATCCAGAAAGGGAGGAGCCAGAGGAGTGTGCTGCCTGCATCATATAGCCAATGAATACCACCACAACACGTAGAAAAACCCACAATACAAGTGTGACAATGGGGAAACAACGCAGGCCAACATCAGACATAGAGAATGAAGATGACAATTCTGATGACCAGATAATGACCAACCAACTAATCAACCTCTCAGATAAGGACTTTAGACTAGCAATATGGAAGATGCTCAAAGATCTCCAAGAAACCATGGATCGAGTTGAACAGAACACTAATAAGAACCAAGAAAATATGAAGACAGATATCACAAAACTCCAAACTGAAATAACATGTCAACTAACAGGCCTGAAAAAGTCAGTAAACGAAGTGAATGACAAAATGGATAAGCTCTGGGACAGGGTATCAGAAGCTGAGAATAGACTTGGTACTGTGGAAGATGAGATACATAACAATTCCATACAGCAGGAGAGATTGGACAAAAAAATTAAAGCAAATGAGCAGACAATGGAAAAATTAGTCAAAGAATGGGAACAGATGAAAATAGAAGTCTATGATAAGATCAACAGAAACAACTTAAGAATCATTGGAGTCCCAGAGACCCAGGAAGAAAATTTCCAGGAAGAATCAACGGTCAAGAACATCATTAAAGAGAAACTTCCAGAGCTAAAGAATATATGTGATCAAATCCTGCATGCCCGAAGAGTACCAACCAAAAGAGACCCCAGAAAAACCACCCCAAGACACATCCTAGTCACAATGACAAATCCCACAGATAGAGACAGAATTCTGAAAACAGCAAGATCAAAAGGGGAAATCACGTTCAAGCAAGCTTCCCTGAGATTTACAGCAGACCTGTCACCAGAAACACTCAATGCCAGAAAGCAGTGGTGGGATATTGTGACAAGACTGAATGAAATGAATGCTTCACCCAGAATACTATACCCAGCAAAACTCACTTTCCGGTTTGACGGAAGAATACATGGTTTCACAGACAAAAAGCAGCTCAGAAACTTTACAGACTCAAAACCAGTCTTAAGAGAAAAACTGAAAGACCTAATCTAAGACAAGACTACCCAAAAGACACACCAAATTTCGAAATAAAGATGGCATTAAATCCCAGGACAATTCTTTCTCTCAACGTCAATGGACTAAATGCACCAGTTAAGAGACACAGAGTGGCTAAATGGATCAAAAAACTCAATCCAACCTTCTGCTGCCTACAAGAAACGCACCTGAATAGTCAGAACAAACATAGACTCAAAATAAAAGGCTGGAGAAAATTATCCAAGCAAACAACACCCATAAAAAAGCTGGAGTGGCCTTACTAATATCAGATAATGCAAACTTTATACTCAGGAAGGTTGTAAGGGACAAAGATGGACATTTTATATTAATCAAGGGGTACGTAGAGCAGGAAGAATTCACTCTCCTAAACATATATGCACCGAATGAGGGGCCAGCAAAATATTTAATACAACTGTTGACAAATCTGAAAAATAATATCAACAACAACACAATAATTGTGGGGGACCTTAACATGGCTTTGTCAACACTGGATAGGTCAACCAGACTGAAACCCAACAAGAATATACTAGACCTGAGGAGAGAAATGGAAGAAAGAGGCCTAGTGGATATATATAAGACACTCCATCCCGAGAAACCTGGATACACATTCTTCTCCAATGTACATGGGACATTCTCCAGGATAGACTACATGCTGGCAAATAACATACCTCCATAAGATCAAGAGGATAGAAATTTTGCAGACTACCTTCACTGACCACAAGGCTCTGAAATTATTTGTGAACTCCAAAGGGACTCAGAAGAAACACTTTAACACCTGGAAGTTAAACAGCCTCATGCTCAATAACCAGTGGGTCCGAGATGAAATCAAAGAGGAAATCAAAAGGTTCCTGGAAACAAATGACAATAAAGACACAAACTCTCAGAACTTATGGGACACAGCAAAAGCAGTACTGAGAGGAAAATTTATAGCTTTGCAAGCACACATCAGGAAGGAAGAAGGAGCTTACCTGAGTAGCTTAATGACACAGCTAATAGAACTAGAAAATGCTCAACAAAAGGACCCAAAAATAGGAAGACAGAAGGAAATAACAAAGCTGAGAGCAGAAATCAACGAAGTGGAAACTCAAAAAACAATTCGAAAGATCAACGAAAGCAGAAGTTGGTTCTTTCAAAAAATAAACAAGATTGATAGACCACTGGCAAACCTAACAAAGAAAGAGAGAAAGAGAAACTTGATAACTCGTATCAGGAATGAAAAAGGAGAGATCACTACTGATATGACAGAGATTCAAAGGGTAATCAGAAACTACTTTGAGAAACTCTACACCACTAAAAATGAGAACCTGGGAGAAATGGATCAATTCTTGGACTCTTATAATCTTCCACGGTTGAAGGAAGAGGATGTAGCATATCTAAACACCCCCATCACCATTGATGAAATGAAAACAGTAATCAAATGTCTGCAGAAAAACAAAAGCCAAGGTCCAGATGGATTCACTAATGAATTCTATCAAACTTTCCAAGAGGAACTACTGCCAATCTTGGCAAGACTCTTTCATGAAATTGAACAAACAGAAACACTTCCAAATAGCTTTTATGAAGCCAACATCACCTTGATACCTAAACCAGACAGACATGCTACCAAAAAAGAAAATTACAGACCAATATCACTGATGAATGCAGATGCAAAGATCCTCAACAAAATCCTGGCAAATAGGATTCAATGCCTCGTTAAAAAGATCATCCACTACGATCAATTAGGTTTCATCCCAGAAATGCAAGGCTGGTTTAACATCCGTAAATCTATCAACATAATACACAACATCAATAACAAGAAAAATAAAAACCACATGATCATATCAATAGATGCAGAGAAAGCATTTGATAAGGTCCAACACCATTCTTGATCAAAACTCTCAGCAAGATGGGAATGGAAGGAACCTTTCTCAATATACTGAAGGCCATCTACCACAAGCCAGTGGCAAATATTATCCTCAACGGAGAAAAACTAAAAGCCTTCCCTCTAAATTCTGGCACAAGACAAGGCTGTCCTCTCTCACCACTCCTATTCAACATAGCACTGGAAGTACTTGCTATAGCGATTAGGCAAGAAAAGGATATCAAGGGAATCCAGATAGGAAAGGAAGAAGTCAAGCTCTCACTGTTTGCAGATGACATGATACTCTACTTAGAAAACCCTAAAGACTCTACCAAAAAGCTTCTAAAAACAATAGACTCATATAGCAAGGTGGCAGGCTACAAAATTAACACACAAAAATCAATAGCCTTTCTATACACTAATAGTACTAAGGAAGAAATGGACATTAAGAAAACAACCCCATTCACAATAGTGCCACACAAACTCAAATATCTTGGAATCAACCTGACTAAATATGTGAAGGACCTATACAAGGAAAACTATAAAACTCTGCTCCAAGAAATAAGAGAGGACACACGGAAATGGAAACGCATACCCTGCTCTTGGATTGGCAGGATTAACATAATCAAAATGGCAATACTCCCCAAGGCCTTATACAGATTTAATGCCATCCCTCTAAAGATACCCATGACATTCTTCAAAGAAGTGGATCAGACACTTGAAATTCATCTGGAACAATAAACACCCTCGAATAGCTAAAGCAATCATTGGGAAAAAGAATATGGGAGGAATTACTTTCCCCAACTTTAAACTGTACTACAAAGCAATAGTTATCAAAACAGCATGGTATTGGAATAAGGACAAGTCCTCAGATCAGTGGAATAGGCTTGAATACTCAGAAAATGTTCCCCAGACATACAATCACCTAATTTTTGATAAAGGAGCAGGAAATCCTAAATGGAGCAGGGAAAGCCTCTTCAACAAGTGGTGTTGGCACAATTGGATAGCCGCTTGCAAAAAGTTGAACTTAGACCCCCAGCTAACATCATGTACGAAGGTAAAATCTAAATGGATTAAAGACCTCTATATCAGCCCCAAAACCATAAGATATATAGAACAGCACATAGGCAAAACACTCCAGGACATTACAGGCATCTTCAAGGAGGAAACTGCACTCTCCAAGCAAGTGAAATTAACAGATGGGAATATATTAAGCTGAGAAGCTTCTGCACCTCAAAGGAAATAGTGCCCAGGATACAAGAGCCACCCACTGAGTTGGAGAAACTATTCACCCAATACCCATCAGATAAGGGGCTAATCTCCAAAATATACAAGGCACTGACAGAACTTTACAAGAAAAAAACATCTAATCCCATCAAAAAATGGGGAGAAGAAATGAACAGACACTTTGACAAAGAAGAAACACACATGGCCAAAAGACACATGAAAAAATGTTCCACATCACTAATCATCAGGGAGATGCAAATCAAAACAACGATGAGATAGCACCTCACACCACAGAGAATGGCACACATCACAAAGAATGAGAATAAACAGTGTTGGCAGGATGTGGAGAGAAAGGAACTCTTATCCACTGCTGGTGGGAATGCCGTCTAGTTCAACCTTTATGGAAAGCGATATGGAGATTCTTCCAAAAGCTGGAAATCGAGCTCCCATACGATCCAGCTATACCACTCCTAGGAATATACCCCAGGAACACAAAAATACAATACAAAAACCCCTTCCTTACACCTATATTCATTGCAGCACGATTTACCATAGCAAGACTCTGGAAACAACCATGATGCCCTTCAACAGACGAATGGCTAAAGAAACTGTGGTACATATACACAATGGAATATTATGCAGCTGTCAGGAGAGATGAAGTCATGAAATTTTCCTATACATGGATGTACACGGAATCTATTATGCTGAGTGAAATAAGTCAGAGAGAGAGAAAAACGCAGAATGGTCTCACTCATCTATGGGTTTTAAGAAAAATGAAAGACACCCTTGTAATAATAATTTTCAGACACAAAAGAGAAAAGAGCTGGAAGTTCCAGCTCACCTCAGGAAGCTCACCACAAAGAGTGATGAGTTTAGTTAGGGAAATAACTACATTTTGAACTGTCCTAATAACGAGAATGTATGAGGAAAATGGAGAGCCTGTCTAGAGTACAGGCGGGGGTCGGGTGGGGAGAAGGGAGACTTGGGACATTGATGATGGGAATGTTGCACTGGTGATGGGTGGTGTTCTTTACATGAATGAAAGCCAAACACAATTATGTATGTAATTAAGGTGTTTAAATAAATTTTAAAAAAATCATCAAAAAAAAAGTCACACCTAGCAATACTCAGGGCTTTTTCATGGCTCTGTGATCCTAGGGGTGCTCAGGGGATATGTGTGCTAGGCATCAAACCTAAGTCAGGAGCATTCAAGGGAAACACCCTACCCACTCTACTATCTCTTTGGCCCTATTAAATTATTCCCTTTTTTGTTGCACCCAGCGATGCTGGAGGGTTATTCTTGCCTCTATTCTTAGAAATTACTCCTGGTAGTAATTAAGGGATCATAATGAATGCCAGGAATCAAACCTGGGTCAACCATATGCAGAGGGGTTGGAGAAAAGGTTGTGGGCAGCAATGTGGTTGACAGAAGGTAAAAGGCTCTGTTCAATAGGCTGACTACAAGCTTTTTATGCTGGAGGCCCAGGTTTGATGATCCCTGGCAGTACATGAGCCCCCAAACACTACCAGGAGCAACCTGAGTGATGCCAGGTATAGCAAAAGCAAAAAACACACACATTAATCACCACTTCTGATTCTCTTTGCACCCATGTCTACACATACACAGCTCCATCCATTCACTTGACCAGCAATATCTACTGCAGAGAATCAGGAACAGAAGGAGTTGTTGGTCCAAATGTGAGAGAGGGACTATGAGAAGCCAGCAGAGCTGAATGCTGGGGAAGCCAAGGACCTGGGGGCACTGGCCAAGAAGATGGGGTCATACGCTTTCCCCACTGCCCCCTACAGGCTGCACTTTGCTCTTTGCACTGTCTCCTCCCAGCCTCTCTTAAGGGAGGGAGATCCAGAAACAATAGACGCCTCAGACCTCCTATCAGACCTGCCCTAAACAAAGAAAAGAGAAGGTTCAGCTTTCTAAAGTTTAGACTATGAAAAGCCTTCATGGTTGAGTGGTAGCATCTACTTGATTCTCCAAGAAAATTACAGAAAACATTTTTCATGTCAGTTACATTTCAGTTTTTCTAGCACTGTCTCAACTTCAGTAAGCACTGCTATTGGCCAGGTAGCCAGAAGATGCTCGGGATTAGATCTAATATGAAAACATTTGATAGCAGCCCCTTACATTTCTGGAACACAATGTTCAAGAAACTCACAATGATGAGAAAGATGCCTGAGACTGCTGTGGTCCAGGCCTCCACCCTGTGGTCTATAATCAACCTTCCCTGAAGATTGTGCTCCAGCAAAAAGATCAAGAGGAAGCTCTTGGACAATTAATACTACCAACCTTACTAAGGAGGAGAGGACTAAAATTCTGCCTAGTTGGCACCAAATTATTGATTCAACAGCTTGATGGACAAACTGGTCCATCAAGACAACCTTGCAGAAATCATTACCCAGAGATCACTGGCCCCATTTACAGTTCAGGAAATGAGCTCAGAGATGGGGATGTCCAAAGTCTCAGAAGAAAATGGTGACAAGAGGCCAGTTGTAGTTCTTTCTGTCTCAGCATGTAGTTAGACTTAAATACATATGTCTTCTCTTAAGATTCACAAGGTCCAAAGGATATAAAGATTTCTAATTTTTTAAAAATTGACTACATAAATCTCTGAATATATGAAAATATGTTCAGTCACATTGTAAAAAGTTCAAGACAGACTAAAATGAGAAGCTTAAGAAAATGTATACCAACCCTGGATTTTTGTGGGAAGTTAAAAATGGGCCAAAGAGATATACAATAAGTAAGGTTCCTGGCACCATATAGGTCCCAGGCCTGGCCAGAGGTGATCGCATGCAACTCAAACATCCTACTCAAAGTATTATTTCTCTGGCCCAAATTTTTAAAAACTTTAGATCATCAGTATGCCAAATCTTTGCTTCTTTATAATTTTACTGGTATGTAACTCAAAATCTACTAAAATTTAGTCAGGCCTAAATAAATGTACAGAGTTGTGAAAAAATAAAACAAAATAGGCTTTTCTTTATATAGATTCAATGCACACTCCCTTTCAAAATTCCATCAGCGTTCTTTAAGGAAATAGAACAAACATCACTGAAATTTATATGGAAGACCCAGAATAATCAAAGCAATCCCAAAGAGAGAGAAAAGCAGACTATTCCCTGACTTACATCTTTAAAAGTAATAGAATCAAAACTGGTGTTGAAATAAAAAGACAACCAGATCACAGTAATCAAATATAGAAATGAAAGCCAAGAAATATATGCTAACAAAAAGAGCCAGTTAATTTACTACAAAAGCCAAGAATATAAAGTGAAAAGAAACTCTCTCTTTTTTTTTTTTTTTTTTTGGTTTTTGGGCCACACCCGGCAGTGCTCAGGGATTACTCCTGGCTGTCTACTCAGAAATAGCTCCTGGCAGGCACGGGGGACCATATGGGACACCGGGATTCAAACCAACCACCTTTGGTCCTGGATCGGCTGCTTGCAAGGCAAACGCCGCTGTGCTATCTCTCCGGGCCCAAAAAGAAACTCTCTTTAAAAAATGGTAATGGAAAAACTGGATAGCCACATGCAAAAGAATTAAGAAGGACCACTATCCCATTCTATACACAAAAGTTAACTTGAAGTGGCTTAAAGATTTGGATACCCAAGTCAGAAAATACAGAGAAGAAAACAAAGGCCCAACATTTGATAATATTGGTATCAGTGGTTTGCACAGAGATTACATCCCAGCAACATAAAAAATAAAAAAAAGGGATTATATCAAACTAACAAATTTCTGTGCCATGATAAAAGCAATCATTAAAACCAAAAGTTATTCTACAGAGTGAGAGACAATCATTTGAACATCATTACATCTGATCAAAGGCTAATATCCAGATATCTAAGTAATTCACAAAATCCAACAACAAAAAAAGAAATAAAACATCAAAACTGGGGCGAAGAGCTGGACACATTCTAAAAGATAATATACAGATGGTCAACACACACATAAAAATTTCTTATCATCATTGATTAGCAGAAAAATGAAAGTAAAATTACAATAAGAATCAGCTCACTGGGGCCAAAGAGATAGTACAGTGGTAGGGCATTTGCCTTGCAAGGGGCTGGCTGACCCAGGACCAACAGTGGTGCAAATCTCTACATTCCATATGGTCTCCCGTGCCTGCCAGAAGTGATTCCAGGAGTAACCCCTAGGCACCACTGTGTGTGGCCCCAAAACACACACACACACACACACACACACACACACACACACACACACACAGAATCAGCTCACATCAGGGAGAATGGCCTGTATTAAAAAGGTTGGAAATAAGAAGTATCAGTGGGGATGTAGGAAAAATGGAACCCTCATACACTTGCTGGTAGGAATAAAAATTGGTCTAACATTTACAAAAAAAGCAGTATAGAGAATTCTCAAAAAATTAAAAAAAGGAGCTGGAAAAAATGGTTCAACAGGTAGGGTGCTTGCCTTGTACATGGCTAACCTGAGTATGATCCTCAGTATCCCAAATGGTTCCCCTGTACACCAGGAGTGATTCCTAAGCACAAAGCCAGGAATAACCTCCAATATGACCCAAAGATATCTTAAGTAATATGCCTAGCATGCTCAGAGCCTGAGTTCATACCTAGTACTGAAACTTCCCAACACCACTAGGTCTAGCATGGCAAACTTTGATAGTCCCTAAACACTGCCTGGCTCAAACACAGAGTCATCAGGTCTGCCCTGTTGGACCCAGCATCTCTGGGAGAGCTTCTGCTCCCTCCTCCCAGCACAACTGGGTGTAGTCCTTATACAAACACTGGTAAGGACTTCTACACACCTAGGTTCATTGCAGCAAGATTTTTCATTAGCCAAGATTTGGAAATAACCCAGGTGGCCAACAATTAAGGAGTAGACAAAGAAACTGTAGTACACAATAGAATCTTCTTGGCTATTAGAGAAGATGCAATCTCTTGCATCAACAAAAAATAACAAAAAACAAAAAACAAAAAAACTACAACAACATCAATAGAACTGGAGGGGTCTTGGTAAGTGAGATAAGTTAGAAGGAGAATGGCAAAATCTCGATCTTACTCTTATGTGACATATAAAGAAACAAAGCAAGGAAACAGACAATGCCCAGTAAAAACACTAGACAGACTCTGAACTGAAGTTACCAAGGCTGGGGGAGACTTGGGGAGGGTTGTGTAAAGGGCTGAAAGGTTCCAGGCGTGCAAGAGAATTGGATGGATAAATATTGACACCATGGTGGTAGGCAGTGCATGGTAATGGTATACCTCTTACCCTTTTATGAGACAGCTACAATATAATAATATTACCATCTATAATCTTGTAAAACAGTGTTATCTCGAATTAAAAAAAATTAGGACCTAAAGAGTTAGTACACCACACAGGATTTTTGTCTTACATGTGACCAACCCAGGTTCAATCTTCAATATCATATAGGGTCCCCTGAGTCCCATAAGGAGTAATTCCTGAGTGCAGAGCCAAGAGTAATTCCTGAAGCATGCCGAATGAGGCCCTCAAACCAAAAAGAACAGCAAACTTCTTAAAGTTTGAAAGTTTTTAAAGGAGTAGAGATCCATAATTGACCATTTGTCTTGCATATATTAAATTAATGTATTGATTAATTAATTAACTGGGTTGATTCCCCCAAATACAAATAACAACAATAATGATATTTAAGAACTTTCATGAAAATTGAATTGATTTGGGGCCGGAGTAATAGCACAGTTAGGACATTTGGCATGCACACAACTGACCTGAGTTCGATCCCCAGCATTTCATATGATCCCCCAAGCCTGCCAGGATTGACTTCTTTTGTTTGCTTGTCAAACAACCATTGACGCTCAGGGTTACTCCTGGCTCTGCACCCAGAAATTACTCCTGAGGGGACCATATGGGACACCGGGAATCGAACCTAGGGCCATTTGGGTTAGCCGAGAGCAAGGCAAATGTCCTACCACTGTGCTATCATTCTGGCCCCATTCAGAGCCATTTCTAAGTGCAGAGCCAGGAATTGCCCCTGAGCACCACAAGGTGTGGCTCAAAACTCAAAAAATAAACTAAAATAAAATATTTTTTTTTAGTTTGGGACCCATATCTGGGGCTATTCCCAGCTCAGTGTTCAAGGGTTGTTACTGGTGGTACTCAGATAAACAGACGGTGCTGGGAATTGAACCCAGGTCTTCTGCATGTCAAGCATCTCTCTGACTAAATTTTCAGCCCCCTATAGTGAAATAGTTTAATGTGTATTTTTAAAAAGCTTCTCATTTTAGAAATTTAACATGTAATATTTTTGAGTTATGAATTAATAGCTAAATGTTGTCCATATTTTATATTACAACTTGATGAGTTTAGAATCAGTAAATATCTGAGAAACTATCACCCTCCTCAAAGCTATAGAAACATCTAGAACATTCCAGAGTCCTCAGTTCATGTATGAGCACCTAACATATGATGTATCCTCCCATCTTCTTAAAATTTAAACTCTTCTATCACCATACATGTAAACTTACAGGAAATGAACTAAGTACTTTTATCTGCTGGAACTAATTTGATAGTCCCAGTAATAAACAGCAGGTGGTTTGCTGTGGAATTTAGCATCAGGCATTATTCATGCCCATTGCTTTTGTGTCCTCAGTACTGCATGCCCACTGCATATCAGGGCACAGTCAGGAATGTCTAGGCTCTTAGTCATTGGCATAGATGGTCCTCCCACATAGCAGACAAAGAGATAAGAGCTGGGTCAACTCCTAGGATTGGATGCCTGGGATGGTAAAGTCTGTGCCTCATTCCAGGGCCAAAAGGATTCTACCATCTGCAACCAATCTAAGGTTGGGTGTTTATAAAGTTCTATAGGAGGGAGCTCATTTGGGTTGTTGATTTATTCTGTGCCCCACTTTTTAGCCATCCCACAGAAGACCTCCACCAAAGAGTCAGAAGGACAGAGCAGGGAATAAGACACTTGCTTTACGAACAGCAGATCTGGGTTGAATCCCTAGCACCTCATATGATCCTCTGAACACAGAGCAAAGAGTCATCTCTGAACACCACTGTGTGCTTCCCCACCAACACCCATCAAAAAAATAAGACAAATAAAAGAATAAAACATAAATCAACATGACTGCTTAGTTAACTGACTTTATTAATAATGATTATCAACTCCCCTCACCAACAGGTAAACCATTTTATGTGATTCAAAAAATGTAAAGGGTGACAGGCATCTTAGCCATCATTTACTCTAACACACACATATGTGCATATTACTGATGAGAAGTATAAGGTTTAGAAGGTTGAAATGCTTTGCTTAAGGTTTACAGCCAAATCCTGGCAAGTCCAGGATTAAAATTCAAGTGTCCCAGCTCCTGGTCTGAAGCTGCTTCCAAAAGCTTCTCTTCCAAAAGGTGCATTCATTACTGGTTACTGAAAGCATGTCATATTTCTCCAAATGTTCAGGCTTTAACTACCCAAATATCATGAAAGGCTGTGATCCTAGGGGTTGCTTCTAAGCAGGACACTACACATAATATTGTCTGCCCCGGTGCCCTGAGAAGCCATCTCAATCCCCTTCCACATGGCCACCTTCAGTTTCTAGTCACTTGCACATGAAGACTAGTCACTTGTCATCTGATACTTTTTCTTAAACCTCTGTGCCTTCTTCCCACTTCCGGTCCCAGCTGAAAGGATTCTTCGAGCTCAGAAGCCTCTGCGGACACATGCCCAACCTAATTCTTCCCAGGAAAGAGCTGTCAGCACATTTCCTTGGGGGTTTGTAGTTCCCTTTAACTTAAGTAGGTCACTGCACCCAAAAAAGTGTAAAGATAAAATGAATGAAAAGTTGTTGTTGGATTCAGCTGGTGTGAGATCTGTGAAGAAGGAAAAAAAAAAAAACAGAAAGCAGGCCGAGAGAACCATAGGGCCAGCCAGCAAGAGGGAAATTTCCCTCCCAATGTGTGAGCCCATGACTCAGACCTGGTCAGACAGGCAGAGTGACTATCCAGGGGACCTTAATCATAGATGTGAAGTCACTTGCCTGTATTTATTCTCATTACTTCTCAGAGAAAGAAGGGAGGGTGGTCAATACAGAATGAGAGATAAGGTATCTGGGAGGAGGATGTTTTGCAAGTCAAAACCTGCCTAAAACTGAAAAGATGTGAGATCTAGACAAACAACAACAACAGCAACGAAAACCTCTAGCCTAGCTTTTGGTCTACAATCTATTCAACAAACAAGATCTTCAACTCCAGAGGTCTGACTTAGACAACCGCAACTGAACGGGTCTTCCAGAAACAGAACGAAAGACTCTTTCCCAGGCTCCATCCTAGGA